>NW_008751678.1:130091-156785 GCF_000715545.1 Opisthorchis viverrini
TATATATATATATATATATAACTAAACGAACTTTATGGTTGTACGGCAGTGAAGCATCAGTGCCAACACTGATGTTGCTGTCATTGATGATGATGATGATGAACACGTACGACATCGCACGCAAAACCCTCAACACCAAATAGTAAAGAACCCAAGGAATGACCGAGAGATTTGGTGGACTTCGATAACTCTGGAGATGGAGAAGGCTTTTACCGGAAAAAGCTGCGCCCTATACCATTTGTGACGACCAGCTGGCTTTGAGAAAGCAACAGTTGGTGAAACGATGGGTGAAAAGGCGGTTCATTACCTCACTCACGAAAATGCCAACTTGAACGAAGAACAGTTTGGCTGGTCTCCTGTAACAGTCCCGGGGGACAGTTTACATGAAGGAATGGAATGTTGACCTTAATCACCCGTCGGAAAAAGTAAAATACGAAATATACGTACTGAAACGTGAGGTACCAGGGCTGGACGGTCTTCAGAGAAATAAGAGAGTCCCTGGTGACCCATCTGACAAAGCTCATTGATCTGATGTAGGGTGAAGACAGTGCCTCCAGAATGGGGCACACCGACAGTCATCCTCATTTTCAAAAAGGGTACTCGAACGCTGTGTAAAAACCACTGTAGTATCAGCCTGTCGCACCTAAGGTACTCTCCGGTCTTATCCTTCGAGTGTTGGCTAAATAAAGGGAGAGGCAGATCCGTGAAACCTAAGCTGTGTTGCGCCCTGAAGAAGGATGCATTGGTATCATTTTCACTCGGACAGATTTTGGAATAAGCGGCACTGCTTCCAGCAACCAAAGATGTTGGTCTTTTTTGACTTAAAAGCCTGACAGCCTTAATCTTGATCAGCAACTTACCAGAACCATGTCCAGCTGCTATGTTCAACTTAAGTTAAAAAAATACTTTTCAGTGCTTCCACATGGCATATTCCTGTGATTCGTTAGATTTTTCGGGTTAATCTCACTCAACTGCATCAGAAACCTGTAGCCCTTTTCTGTCATGTCTATAGTTATTCTATATTATCTTGTGTGACTCCAGCAGTTTGTTCTGATTTGATACGAGCGGATTACGAGTTAAATCACAAGTAGTGACCTTTTACGTGAGCTGACACAAAGGTTGGTTGTTCACCTCTTCCTGACTCCAATAATACGGGTCTTCCTCATATTATTTAATATAACTGTTGCGTCAGTCATGAAACCCCACGTCAGTCTAACCGCACACACTTGATTGGAAAAGGCAAACATGTTTTTCTTCGATCCATAGGCCAGCCAGGTTCTCTGCTATGCAGCCGTTGATGCACAAAGATACCTTCTTGGTGATATGGCTGGTCGTTTGTACATGGTCCATTTACTGGCAGAAGACCATACTCCCTCAGGCAATGGTCTTTTGGGATCCACCAGTAGTGCTGCTGTTCCGAGCGCCAGAATTGGGTCTATTCGGATCGAACTTCTGGGTGAGTTGAGAATACTTTTTTTTTCGTTGGTATTTACAGGCAACAGTTTCATTACTACTATGTATTAGAGATATACTAGGGACAGCAACATGTTCTCTCAGAGTAGACATCCCCACCATCGGTTTGTTACTCAAGAAAATTTGGTACCATTGAGCAGCTATGAAGCTGGTGAAGGTTACAGTTAGGTAACAATTTTTCCGTTGGGGCATTCAGTGTGTGAGTCAAGATTGCTGTGGGGATGTTGGGGATGTTGAAAACAGAAATAGGTTGGAGTTCCACAAATGACTGGGGCGAGATGGCTCAGTGGTTAGGGCGCGAATTTACTGACCGGAAGGACCGTAGTTTGAACCCGCCCTCTGCCTTTCGACTTCCCTTGTCCAGGCTCGGACAACCTGGCAGTATCATAGCCCTCGTGTTTCCTTCTGGTGACATGACAGTTAGGCCCCGAAAGGGGCAGAGCAGTTCTGTTCCCTATTAGTTGATTGATTTTAAAACAGTTATACCGCTTCTCGGATTGTTTCTCTACACAATCCTCGTTGTGGCTTTTCAGACTCACGTATCATGAGTGCGCGAAATTCAGGATAGACAACAGTGTTTCTTCCTTACGGGTTCTTCGTCGTTCATCCATTCATAATGGATCAAAAACTATCGTCCCACTCACTGAAGTACTCTCTTCCATTTTTATCCTGTCTGCTTATTAGTGTCAACTCTGTAGTATGTTGCGGCGGACGGTCTCAACTCTAGAATTCCGAACCGTACAATGGAATGAGGTTTTTTGTGTTGAACCTTGTGATTACACGGGGGAATTGTAAAGTCGGTTTACGTCGTGTGTTTGCTTTTACAATTTTACCTCCATCTGGTTATTTTATCCCGTGTTCCACTTCTTTCACGTTGCTTCACAGGTGAGACAGCAACTCCCGAATCGATAGCATACGTTGATAATGGGGTGGTGTTTATTGGCTGCACTCTGGGTGACTCTCAGCTGATTCGGCTTAACCCGGATCCGGATCCGGAGCGTAACAGTTACATTACGGTATTGGAGAACTACACCAACATTGGGCCCATAGTGGATATGGTGCTACTGGAGAGCAAGGGACAAAACCAGCTGATCACATGTTCGGGTGCGTATAAGGAAGGAACCCTACGGATCATTCGCAACGGGATCGGAATCCATGAACACGCAACCATCGATCAAGACCTTATCAAAGGTATGTTGCTTCTTTATATCTGCTGAGGCAGAGGCTGAGGGATTATGCCATAGNCCAGGACAACTCTCATCCGAGCACTCTTTCCGCTATTGTCATGATCATCACTATCATCTTTAGTTAGAATGCATTGACCAAGATTGCGACAGGTTTTGGAGGGGAAAGCTATACATGGAAGGCGGTAGCTCAGAGCACGAAAGTTAGGTCCAGTAATTGCGCCATATAGGTGTCGGGTTCATTGCATTATTGGCGCAAGAAGTGGGAAGGGACGATAGCTTCGATTGGACGCGATACCGAGACCTGCGGATTAGTGCTTCTGGCCGCTTGTGTAAGCTGCCCGTGGTTCCCCCCACCCGGAACCTAGCCTTCCATTCATGAACTCACCTCCATTAAATCATTCTCATACCTCTCGCGGGCTGTTGGCTATTTTTAGGCTATTGGCCTGGCAGTGCGTAATTTGGAGACAGGCCCGTAGCGCTGTTAACCGGATCCTTGCATGGTCTATCCAATGGAACATCCGTTATTCTCTGCGGGACAGACCACAATGCTGGATACAAGTTTCCTACTTGCATATGTACAACTTATGAATGTGGAACTTTGAGAGTTTTTTTTACGTCTTCATCATTCAACAACGAGGCGGGACTGGCAGCCTATTCAAAGTCTTTTGGTGGATTCGTTTCTGTCATGGTCTGGTGCTGTATATTTGGATCCTCGGTACACCCGATAGTGAAGGTGAAACGGATGTCCAGTGCATTTCTAATAGCTACGCGACACTACGCAAAACTCTAACCAAACTGCGAACATTATAAGCGAGGGATTCAGTTAGGACTCAGTCGGGTCTTAATTTGCAAGCGATCGTATTCACCACTTGTGACCAAATCCCTTCGTGAACAAGCGATCGTATTCACCACTTGTGACCAAGTCCCTTCGTGAGTCGTGGTAAATGCCAACTAATACGCCAGTCAACCACAAAGAGGTCGGTCGGCCCAACAGCAAAGGGCGACACGTATGAGGCTCTCGACTTTTAAGTGTACGGTTTTTTAAGTGCTCGGCTTCGTTTTCCGAATTTCTCCCATCAAGTAGAGCTTTCCGTACCATCTCTCATTGCTCCTCAAGGGGACGCCCCTCTGATTTTCAATTACCATCTACTCACTGAACGCTTTTGCGTACAGTTAACGGAAAATGATGGTACTATGCGTAGCTGACTCAGTTCGCGGTTTTTACGATGTGAGAACATTTTGTCATTCGGAATATTGGTAAGGGGACGGCGAGATCGCTCAGTCGTAGCATCGGAATAGCTCGGAGTACAGCTTTGAGCTCCTGGCGGAGGGGTTCATGATCCGAACCCACCTGTGACTTTCCTAGTGCCGCTTTATGGGTATGGGTAATGTAGTCGTATCTGCCTCATGCTTTCTTTGAGTTGCATCACAACTGTGAAGTTGCAGGGCGTTCAGCAATTCGCCTTAGAAACACCCTTGTAATACTTTTAATTTGTTTCCTCGCAAACCGTCTTCAGCTACCTTTTATTCTGCTAGATACCAGCGAACCAAGGTCGATCATTATAGTTGCACGACCATAGTACTTGACCTATTTTCAATGCGCGCCCCCCATTCGTCCCACCGTACACCTTGTCGCACGTTGTAGAACAAGACCGAAGGTTTTTATTTCACCGGTTTCACACCACTAACTTGAGACGCAGCGTCTTGAGGGGGGGGGGGGGGGCAGATGGATCAAGCGCGAACTTACTGACCGGAAGGTCCGTGGTTCGAACCCGACCTCTGTCTCTCGACTTCCCCTGTCTAGGCTTGGACAACCTGGTAGCCCTCGTGCTTCCTTCTGGTGGCTTGGTAGCTAGGCACCGAAAGGATGCTACAGCTGAACGATTATCACTTATTATATCCTGAGCTAAGGTGAGGAGAATAATTATTTTTCCAGCCACATCGTTAGCATTCGTACTCTTCAGAAAACGGTGACCATTTCCACCATCAAGGGGTGCTCAGTCAGATAGCTGCAGCTGCATTCAGATAAACCTATTTTTGTGTCTCTATTTGACCACAACAGTCAAATCTCATTCCTCGTGAAGGAGCAATCGTATCTCCTCAATAGGGTCTATTGTCGATTCCAAAGTTACATTCCAACCTTTCTAAGGGTATTACAGTGGCTTCTGGCATTTGTTAGGTAGATAATCGGAGGATCACTTTTCAACGCACCTTACGGTGCATCACGAGGTTTAGTGTACACTTAGTTCAGCGAACGAATAAGTGGCTTGCGTCCCTTTAAATTGGATTTCAATTCGAACTACATAGTACAACTTTTGTTCAGGTCGGAAACTTCCTGTCAATTTCACGGATTGGTGTTTATTGGATCGACGCAATGGCCGATAAATGTGCCTGGATTTGGAGTTTTGACCGGTGGCGACTGCATTGTTGTTGTTGTTGTTCTTTTTACGTTACACGTCACACTATGCAACAGTGTGCCTACTTTTCTCTTCCAGGGGCATGGTGTTTCCCCCTTGAATCCGACCGCTACGATGATTCCATTGTAGTTTCAATGGTTGGCCAAACTCAGTGAGTCTTTCTTAGGCTGTATGGGATCCCTCCGAATCCTTTAGACTGCAGTTTGTTTAATTGCGTGGTAGCTTTTTGCTAACGCCTGGCTTCACTTTTCGTACACCCTTCCCCTCGAATTTCCTATATGAATGATGGTCGTATTGGCTCCGTAACAGGTTAGGTATTCTTGACAACTTCCCGATTACCTATTTCAGAAAAGTGATTAGTTTGGCAAAACACCTGGAACCTTCGGCTCTTAATCTGGCCTCTAAGTCGACGTGAGTGAGCCCGCTCATGGGATCTATCTTGGAGAGTAGCCGAGCCAAATAATGTCTAATGGAGTTGGAAATCCTTTTGAAGATTTGCACTCATTAACGTTCAGTCCAGACAGGTATCAAACCCTGTTATATCTGCTGATTCGTCGATCTGTGGTGTCTGCTGCTGACCCGCTCCAGTGCCTAGTGTCGGAGAGAAAAGACTCACAGAAGCGAACACAACAGCTGTATTCCGAACAAGCGAGTGAGTGAGAGAGCAAAAGTTACAACGGCCCCACGCTATTTAAAGGGGACTTTCTGACATTGATCCAGGCTGTCTGATAGGCGTTAGTGATCACCCATCAACATCTATTGTGCCTCTGTGAAAAGCCTGAACGTTGATCACATTCGGTCGTGCTTCTGTGGCCGCAAATTGAATTGATTGAATGATTGATTGGCCTGGTTGCTTGCCGGCTTTCCAGTTGAGTTTTTGGTGGAGCAGTCGGTTCCGGGCGTTCTGAAGTTGCTTTCAGGAATCTGACCTTCCTGATACCTCCCCCTTTTGACTGTTCAACGTAAGGTTTTCGACGCGGATCAAGTTGTAGGAGTTCCACCCCTTTTCTGATGCGATCAGTACGGCGTCTTGGTTGCAGCAATGGATCTGTATTGAGCGGTACATACGAGGCAGTGGCTATAGGTCCTGGTCTTGGGAGATTAAAGGATTCAAGCAGTAAGTTGAGGTCTAGTAACTGTTCTTCCGCCCGTGGGATCTGGCACTCAGTCGACGTAATTGATTGACATGTCGTTTCCATATCAATGATCCCACCTGGACGCTGTAAATCACCTGACCGATTCTTTTGAGGACGACTCCAACAGTCCATCTTCGGTACCCGGGGCGATAGTCCCTGACAAGCACACGGTTGCCAGGCCGGAATGTTGGTTTTCCTCCTGTCGGTGATTGAAAACAAGTACGTGTTGGTAGGATAGCGTCATGGGTAAGCCTCAACCGTCTGTTCATCATAACCTCTGCTGGAGAGCGACCGTCCGGAGACTGTGGATTAGGGGTTGCTCTATAGTTCAGCAGGAACGTATCCAGCACTTCTGTCGTGGTCCCCTCCCCTTCTGCTTTTGTCAACGCACGTTTAAAGGTGTCAACGAACCGTTCAGCTTGACCGTTGGATTGGGGATGGAATGGTGGAGAAGTAACATGTGTGATGCCGTGTCTTCGAACGAATTCGCTAAACTGATGGGATGTAAACTGAGTACCATTGTCGGACACAATAGTTTCCGGGATACCAAATATTGAAAACAAATGTCGCAGTTTAGTGATGGTTGCCATCGTTGTTGTCTCCGACATAATAAAGACTTCAGGCCACTTACTGAATGCATCGACAACGATGAGGAAGCTTTGTCCGTTAATTGGTCCGGCAAAATCCACATGGATGCGCGACCATGGTTTTTCTGGCTGTGGCCAAGGCTGAGGTGACTGTCGGTTGGGTAACTTCTGGGCAGCTGCGCAACGGAAACAACTCCGACATAACTGCTCAATGTGCTCATCCATATCGGGCCAGTAGACATAGCTGCGAGCAAGAGTCTTCATTCGGCTTATCCCTGGATGTCCACTGTGGAACTGTGCTAGGATCCGTTGACGAAGTTCGGTGGGAATGACAATTCGGTCACCAAAGAGAAGACAGCCATTGACAACAGATAATGAACTCCGTCGCTGAAAAAGTTTCCGGAGTTCCCCTGGTGGACTGGTTGTTGGCCAGCTTGATTGGTGGTACTCCATTGCCTTTTGTAATATGCTGTCATTTTTGGTGGCATCTCGCACCGCGTCAAAAGTCACGGGTAGTTGGTTCATGGTCTCCAACACCACAGCACGGACTTCCGGTTCTGATTGGCTCCGTTTGCTTCGTGACCTCCGGGGTTGACTGCGTCTTTGGCTAGCTTTCCGCGTCCGGCACTGGCTTTCCTTGTGCCCACGTCGATTGCACACTGAACATTTGTGCTTTTTGTATGGACACAATCGCACAAAATGCCATTCGCCGCATTGCCAGCATGCTGAAGGAGGCATTGCTCCATTCGACTGTGTCACCACAGGAGGTTGCTTCGATGTCGTCTTGGCGATGTTGAAAGCAGGGTTGCATAAGGGCTTCTCCAACATGGCGCTGGCACTCATGAGTAATAGACTGCAGCGTTATCTCGGGAGTTTGTTCAATCTTGCTCAATAGTCTCCCCCTGATATCACTGTCTGAATTCGACTGAAGACCACATATGAAAATAAGGCACTTGAACTGGTCTTCTGTCATGGTAGATAACTTGAATTGTTCGCATTCAAGGTTGACTCTACCGGCATAAGTGATGTAATCCTCAGATTCCGTTTTCACCAGTTTCATACATTGGTAGTGAATATTAAACAAGGACGAATGCTCACCGAAAATCATTGAAAGTTGCTGCACGGTTTTGTCAAAACTGAGATCTCGCGTGTTCTTAGGCAGGATAAAGTTGGAATATCGTGTGTGTTCCGTTGTGCCAAGCTTTCTGAGCAATAAGCGTACTCTCCAGGCATCATCTTTGTGCTTCAGTTCGACTTGGAAAACATCTTCGTAACGTCTGAACCACGAATCGAAGGTTAGGCCGGCATCGGGGTCATAACCTAATTCAGTGATGCTGTTGGCAGTCGAGTTGACTGAATTTGTATCTGGAGCGGAATTTGGTGTTTGGATTTTAAGTTGCTGCGTCAATGTTTCCACCAAACGTAATTGTGCCGCTTCAAACTGGTTTTGTTGTTGCAGCAGGATTTCTTTCAACGCTTCAGCAGTTATTGTCATGATTCTGTGGGTTCGGGCGTCGCCAATCTGTTATATCTGCTGATTCGTCAATCTGTGGTATCTGCTGCTGACCCGCTCCAGTGCCTAGTGTCGGAGAGAAAAGACTCACAGAAGGGAACACAACAGCTGTATTCCGAACAAGCGAGTGAGTGCGAGTGCAAAAGTTACAACGGCCCCACGCTATTTAAAGGGGACTTTCTGACATTGATCCAGGCTGTCTGATAGGCGTTAGTGATCACCCATCAACATCTATTGTGCCTCTGTGAAAAGCCTGAACGCTGATCACATTCGGTCGTGCTTCTGTGGCCGCAAATTGAATTGATTGAATGATTGATTGGCCTGGTTGCTTGCCGGCTTTCCAGTTGAGTTTTTGGTGGAGCAGTCGGTTCCGGGCGTTCTGAACTTTCTTTCAGGAATCTGACCTTCCTGAGAAACCCCATTATTGTCGGTGTTGTAAACAACTATTTGGACAGTGACCAGTTTTAGTTTAATCTGATAGTTGCTTTCAGGAATCTGACCTTCCTGAGAAACCCCATTATTGTCGGTGTTGTAAACAACTATTTGGACAGTGACCAGTTTTAGTTGGGTTAGTCTGATGAATTTAGCAGGACTTTGACGCCTGTGCGCACGAAGTGGGAGGTTTCATTCTCAAGGGAGCTAGTAAGGTTTCCGGTCGTGTAACCTATGAGGAGGGTTCTGCTCCACATGAATTGCCGCGTATGAATAGGTGAACCCATTCAACCTGACAACGAAACGAGAAATCGATTCCTATTATGATTTTCCTGAAGTATTCATGGGGTATTCATGGCCATAAAGCGTCAAAGATGCTTTGAACTTGTTGTTCGGAGTTTTCTAGATGTAACTGGTTGTTAGATTGTGTATCCGCGACTAGCTATTTTCTTATCTATCGTGGTCTTGTTTGGTGACGAGACAATTCATTGCTTGTAAGCATTTTGGATCAGGCATCCAACAATTATCCATTGCCTAAAAATTAAGTTGACTTAGTGTTAAGATTTTCAGCAGCTTGCATGGGGCGGATACCTTCATGACAACCAGTTTGTTGGGCATAATTGAAGCGGCTTGTTAAGACAGGAAACTTTTCAAGCTCCAACAAAGCTTTTTTTTTAACCTTTTCCACCGATGCGGTCGATGGTTTTGGCGCAACTGTTGCTGCTTAGAAACCTGTTTTCTTTCCCTATTCGATACGGAATAGTGCCTCGGCGATATTTCAAATATCACTAGAGCTACCAGCAACTTTATTGTGTTTCCACCCCCGTCGCATGTGTTCCTCTTTCTTTGTCGTCTTCTGTGATGTAACTTCCTTAACTCGTCCCACTTCCTCGCCACAATTCGGAAGCGCGATGCTGCTATTCTTCTAAAGAAAGTACACGGCGGTGAAAAATAATTTCTGACATCTGGAAAGCACTCGCACTTCGACGGGAGGATAAGTTACATTAAGGTGTGATTGACCGAACGCTCATTAGCCTCTCCATGGTAGTGCCTTTCGTTGTTGGATTACTGTACGCCGCCTCATCGCAGATACTGGCCACTGCCTATTGGTTGCTCATTAAATTTTCTGTTTGTTTTTTTTTGCGCTTGCGCATTTGATGTCTGGATAGCCCATTCACCATGTCGGTTGTTCGCAGCCAGGAGAAGAAACTTAGCCCAATGATTTCATTTTGCATATGCATACGGTGACCTGTTGAGTTTATCGCATTTGCTTCATTGCTGTTGTCTTTAACCTGCATCGCAGGCTGACTAAAACCTGATGAATGTTCCGTTTACGATAATGCTCAAGTGAAACTCCAATTGTATGTCGCCTCAATTCTTTACTTGGTCATCTTCTTCGACAGATTGTTACGACTAACCGATGATGATATAACTGCATTACATCTTGATGGATTCAAAACTGATGAACAGACAGTCTACTGTGCGACATTGTCACCCATGGATGCATCCACTTCAGATAACCCGGAATCGTCATCACGATCATATTCCGTGTTCCAACATTCCCTTCTCATGCAAGCTACGACTTCAGGGATCCGGTTGATTGGTATACACCATCTAAATGGATCAGGTTGCCTGGCTGAATGGCGTTCGCCCAGTGGTCGTGGCATTTCATGTTTGAGCTCGCACGGCGCACTGATTGTGGTTGCCAGTGGACCGGAACTCTATGTCCTTCGTGTCGTTGGCCCGGCAAACCAACCATCGTTTGAGCAAGCCGCGTAAGTGATGATTAGCGATCGAGCAAGGTACGATCCTGCTGGATCAGGTTTTTGTACATTTTTGTCATTTAACGGTTTGGATGTTTCGACAACTCCATGGTGATGCTGTAGTTTATGGCTGGAAGCTGATATTGCAGATTCTGATTGTCCCGGTTGTAGGCTGGTACTGGGCTCCATCTCGTTGCCTGACAGTTTCCATATATACGTTGGTTAAATAACTATGTGAGGAATCGGTCACATAATGACGCTCTGAGTAGCCAGAATATCGACCAGCAGGTTTAGCCGGGAGCTTCGTATCACATCATGAAGGGTAGTAATAACTGGTTGTTGGTTTGTTCACTGAGCTGGGCAATTTGATTGCAAACGTTTCATCACCAATCGAATTGACATAAGCAGTGATTTGTTAGGGAGCATAGTGGAGCGTAGCGATGGGTTGGTGGTTCCTAGCAGTAACTTGCTAGGAACTCGGTGAGAAGCCGGTTCCTCCGGTACGAATTTTCAAATCCGGTATAAAGTCTGCTTTTGGCGTACCTCTTTTGAGAATTTCACAGGGTTACTTCATTCGACTAACTTTGGTTGTATCCGGATACCATATTTACCCACGGTTGTGTTAGGTCCAGCTTCACTTGATTTTGCTTTTTTTGTTTTCATCTCTGCTGCAACAGCCACCGTACAATGTCCAACGAAGTCGCCTGTATCGACCTCACACCGTTTGATCATAAGCGTGCAGCCTATGCTGCTAGTCAGACGTCGACCATTGATGAGCCTGTCGATTACACCGTACCCCAGTTAGTTGCTGTTGGCCTTTGGTTAGGCTACGGACTAGCATTGCTCCGGCTTCCCAACTTGGAATTGGTGCACGAAGAGCGTTTCCCGGAACTACTGCGTCNTCCAAGATCTGTGCTGCTTGCTCAGCTGGAAGATATGGCTTACTTGTTTGCAGCTATGGGCGACGGAACTCTCTATTTTTATACAGTCTGTCCTTCTGCTGGTAAGTTCTATGCATCTGTTATCTCATCTAAGGTTGCCTGTATCCATGACCGCTAGCCGTGTGAATTTCTATGAACCGTTTCTCTGGAATCACTTGGGCGAACTGTATGTGATTGGCCCAGATTTGCCTTTCCCAGTAATCCTCCAAGAGACATCAACATAGGAAAAGAGGAATCCGGACCTTTCTGGAGGTCATCACTTAATCCTAGCCGATGGGAAACGCTGTTATAGACTCCCTAGAGGAGTGTCTCTTTGGAGGGGACCTACAGTAGGAACTAATTTCCACTAATCCTGTATATAACATAAAAGAGCTGCTTTTCAGTAGACTAATAGTGAGTAGTCATAAGACGGCGATTTAGTGGCACGGTTTTATGAGGCTTATCCACCATAGTCTAATGATTTACATATGAGCTCCCATTGACGTCGGAGTCTTACGTTTCTTCCACCCCTGTCTTCGCCCGAGCAATGTGATAGCATAGCAGCGCGCGAAAATAGAGCCAACTATTGGTGAGGTCTGGTACTCCCTGAGGAAGACTGACTTAACTGATGAATCCGCGGGTAAAGTTTTGCGTTAATTTCAAGTCTTACGTAATTCTTATAGTATCCACGTCGGCCATTAGTGGTTTGTTTTTCAACCTCCCACAGATGGGATTGTTCTGCGTGACGCAAAGCGGGTCAATGCTGGTACCGGTCCTTCAATGTTCCTCAAGCAATGGCGTTCTCAGTGCAAGGTCAATGTGTTTGTGTGCTCCAACCATCCCTGTGTGATTTACTCCATCAAAAACAAGCTAATTTTTGCCAATTTGAACATGAAGGAGGTGAATTTCATGGCCCCGTTGAATGGCGCTTTCTACCGCGACTGGTAAGCCCCTTTTCTCCGTAGGTTAACTCGAATAATCAACTTTTTTCTGTAAGGTCGGGGTCTCGAAAATGTAGCTAAGGCTTTTTGGTCACGAAGAGATGACCTTATCGTGGTTTTGTGCGTTTACGTGATCGATTGAGCTGTACTGGGGGGCGTCCGTGCGACACTTGGAGGACACGGGCGAGATCGACCAAGTGGTTAGAGCACGAATTTACTGACCGGAAGGTCCGTGGTTCGAACCCAGCCTCTGCATCTCGACTCCCCCTGTCTAGGCTTGGGCAACCTGACAGTATCCCAGCCCTCGTGCCTCCTTCGTGCGGCATGGCAGCTAGGCTCCGAAGGGGTGTTACAGCTGAACGATTATTATTGATTTTTACTGGGAGGATCTATCATATCAGGTTGGTCAATAGTTATAGATTTGACCAATGGTGTGATCTGGTCCTCCAGGTTGAGGTTCACAATGTGTGTGGCGAATTCTTCTTTAAAAAATATAATTTACTGGTATTTCCCACCAAACACCGCTGACTTATATTCAAGCTTTTGAGTCAGGGGCTTTGGATGATCACCTTAACCGTCCTGTCAGCAGACGCCGATAGCCTCAGCATGCCAGAATCAATTTTCAAACCTCGGCACCAGGTTTAGCTGACTGCTTTCAGTGTTTTCACTGAAACGAGCGGGGCCACAGGCTTCTCTCAGTCACATACAGGACTCGCTTCACTCGGAGAAATGTCACCTCATTGTGGTGGTCGGGATTGAGTACTGCAATGATTCCACCGGCTATAATGACTTGAACTCTGTTCCACCAGGTACTGCCATGCCCTAAAGTCAAAGGGAAGCAGCTAGTGAAGAGCAACGAATCCACCTACCCCCCTCCCCCGTACCACGAATGGCCGCAATACGATCGGTTTGGACGTAAAGTTGTACTGTCCTCTGCGCCGGCAGTATGATGACTGTCAGATGTTTGTTGCAGACGACTAGAATGTTCATATTTATGGAACCAGTGTTTGCATATAGGCTAACTAGAGGATATTCTAAGATTTACCGAAACAGGTCTAGCCCGCCCATATACTCGAGAACTAGACAGGTGGACTTGTCTTCAAAACCGGGTTATGCATGTTGGCACAGGATTGTCTTAAAGAAAACTGCCTACCTAAGATGGCCTTTCGTCTGAAGCTTGAAACCCGTTTTCTGAGGATGATTTTTGTCTTCATTTCCAAGCTAACATGCCGTCTCCTAAGTATGTTCTTTTCTGTCTGCTCACGTTTAATCAATAATGCCTCTCATCCTCTCCATTCAGACCTCTTATCTGCGAAGGGGGCGAGACAGCCCAGGGGTTAGAGCGCGAATTTACTGATCGGAAGGTCCGTGGTTGGAATCGGAACCCCGCCACTCGACTTCCTCTGTCTAGGCTTGGGCAACCTGGCAGTATCCCAGCCCTCGTGCTTCCTTCGGGTGGCATGGCAGCTAGGCACCGAAAGGGTGCTACAGCTGAACGCTATGCTATATATATATGCTTATCTGCGAATGGCTTCAAACCTATCCGTATCCTCTTTTACAAAAACTGAATTTTTTGGTTAGCTACCGGTTTGACACTGTGAGACCATTTCCAGGCAAGATTTTCTAATTAATTACCTCGCAATTCGCTATCGTTAGCCACTTTTGTCACGAGGATACGCTGATATCCAGCGATATTCATTCGATCGTTCAGCTATATGCCTTTGGCGGTTGTGTCAACGTGATTCTCTGACTTGGCTCTTTGCGATTTATGTTTTTCTTTATTGATCCAGTTCGTTCGGGCATTGAATTGATGCTTGAGTCTAATAAAGTCGCTTATGTGGACGGTATCAAGGTGAACATTTCAGTAAGAAATAGGAGTGCTGTCCTTTCTGACTTGTGGCGATCCTAATGGCTTCCTCTTCGATCGATTGACACTATATTGGTTTCAGACGGGGTTTGAGATTGCTTCATGAGGAGATGGGAGCAACATACTCACAGCCTGCCACTGTTTCTGATTTGAATGCTTGTTCAGCTGCTCGTTTCCCTCCACCCTAACCAACTTCGATCCACGATAGCCAACAAGCATTTTCCACTATGGTCCATCTCATAATAGTCTACGTTCACTACTGGATAAATTCATCAAAAATATATAGAACACTATGTACTTCGAAAGGTCATTGTGTGCTTAGCTTTTAGATCATCTAGGCTGTATGTAGCTTATTGGTTATGATGTTGATACCCAGCTCAATCTGTAAATCACTCAATTGTGTGAATGTTTCCCTTCTACTTTTCCTCACACAGTATTGCGCTGGTAACACCAACAGCTCTAGTTATTGGATCTGTAGATGAAATACAGAAGCTCCATGTCCGAACTGTACCTCTTGAGGAGACGCCAAAACGTTTGGCGTTGCAAGACGAAACTGGAAGTCTTGGTGTTATCACATACCGTCAAGAGGTTTTCCAGGAAGGCTCTGGGTTCAAACCTGTCCGCTCCTCCATCTCCTTGTCACAAAAGGTTCCCAAGTCCACCAGCCGACTCCCAAAGACCGCACCCTGTAAGCACTTCCTATGTTGCCCCCTCACTTGAGGAATGATTCGCATTTACTGAGTCGCTTTGATGCATCTTATGAATTAAGCATTCTCCTAAATAAGCTCTTTTCCAATGCAGCCTCCGTGTCCGCGACTGAACGCAAATTCCGAGAGGTTGAGGTTTCATCGCTGCTCATATTCAACAAATCCACGATGGAATTGATGTTCGCACACAGCTTCTACTTCAGTCAAACTTTAGTTGAAGTCGCCGTCAGTATTGCTTCAATTGAGCCCACCGATGGATCAAAGAACATGCTGTACGCCGTGGGAACTGCTTTTCTGGTCGAGGAGGAAGTCGAACCTTCCAAAGGTCGCATCCATCTGTTCCACTGGGACCCGGAAACGGCAAGATTGGAAACAGTTCTGGTCCACGACGTGAATGGAGCCGTTTACCGGTTGCTCGATTTTAATGGCCGACTTTTAGCTGCTATCAACAGTTCGGTAGGTTGTTCGGTAATTCCCACTGTTGCGTTAGGCCTTGAGGTTGGAAGGACAGATATAGAAGATAGTTTCCCCACTCTTCATTGTGTTTTACTGTGAAATAGCGATAATTGACTTTGTCAAACTAGTGTGGTCTCACACTTCCTTTGACCAATCCTAGTGGAGCGGTTATCATTTAGTGCACTTTTCTCTTCGGGTAGTGCGGATATTTTGGTTGTGGTGGAGAAGCTTCGAATTTCACCTCGAGAAGTCAAGTTGGTCATACTAGAAAGCTAAAAAAGTGCTGACTAACTTTCGGTTGCCTGTTGGATGCTATCAGCACTAATCGCTTTACGTACTCGGCACTAGGTCATTTGATCTCGCCATGCTATAGGGGTAAGGGGGCTGACTTCCTAATTGGAAGTCAGTCTGACATCCACACCTGTCCGATTGATGTCCGACATTTTCGGTTTAAGAATCCGAATCAGGATTCGTGAAGTGTACGCTGGTGAAGCTTTCAAATGTGCAATGCACCCTGGGGATACGATCAACAATTGCAGCCTAAAATCTTACTACTGAATAAATACGAGTAACACGTCCGAAATGAAATTAACTGTGCTCCTCGAGAAATCGTCATTTGAGAAACCTGCTTTTTTGTATGAAAGCAATGCATGCCCACTGTATGCGTATACGGGTCCACATTATGCCTTAGCGTTGATTCCTCGTTCCCACTGGTGTTAGAGAGGGCTCTTCTTTTACCGTTTTTGGCCATCTTTGCTATTAATATGGTGCAACATAAAACACGAAGTGCCTTACTTTTTTTTTGTCTCCGGTGAGAAAGTCAGGATTCCTTATAAACTTTTATGAAGCATCCACTGGAAAAAATGACGTTGTTGGATCCTGGCTTTGGAAATATCAAAGCTTACCGCAGCATACTACATTTGGCATAAAGTACTTGTTTTTTTCTGAATACGCTTAACCTTCCTTCTGTTGTGTCTTACTTTGATTAACTTTTCTTTGATTCTAACGTCTCTTTGAAGCCATTGATAGTTAGACATCTCTTCTTTTAGTTCTCACAAGTGCATAGTTTACGATAGGATTTTCTTGCGTTTTAGGTCAGACTTTTTGACATCAAAGAGGATTCTCTACGTTTGGCATGCAGTTTCAACGAGAATATTATTGCTCTATTCCTCCGCCGCAAGGGTGACTTTGTATTGGTTGGGGACCTCATGCGCTCCTTGACTTTGCTCCTCTACCGACCAAATGTGAACAATTTCGAAGCAGTAAGTCTCTTCACGCTGTATTCTGCTAATCTTGTCAGATGACAACCTACCCGCGTGATTGCTGACCACGCGTACAATAAACCACAAGTAAGAGGTATTGGCAGGTAGCGATGAAACGCAATCGGTATTTTTGTAGTCATTTCTTTGTAACAGGGCGTAGTTTTCATCCCAAACTCAGGGGCGCTTCGATAAATTGTCCTTTACCCAAGCGTTGCTTTGGCTTTGCGCTTTATCTATTCATAGCCTTTGTGCAATACCTTGAAGTGGAACATCTGCAACATGCGTGATACAACAGTATTCTAGGAGGGGGTGAATCTGAGACCAGAAGAGAATAAGGAGTTGCGGGGAGTGAAGGGCATGTAGACGCCTTGTTAGACACACTCCCGGTGATCAGTGTGACCGAAGTGATCAAGAGAGATTGTCGCAAAAGGTCAAATCCAGCACGATGAAGTAGGCATAACGCGAATATAGCTTGAGATGTCCGATGGAGGTGCGGGCGGAGTTGGACTCGTTGATATCGCAGTGGTGCTAAAACCCTAGTCGCCAACGTTAGACAGGCACTAGTAGTTTGTATCTGGTCACTGAGAATGCGTAGAAAAGCATATCACTGGGAGATAGGATGTGGATGCTGCAAAAAAAACGCAAGAACTGGGATAGAAAAAACCACAAGTCTGAAGTATCCCCGGCTGGATGCTGTGAGCCATGAAACCGACCCCGTTGATGTTCATCCAAACTGATTGGATGTGCAAGAAGCCTGCAGCCCAAGTGATCATCCTAGGATGTAGGCCGTACGTTGGTTGCTTGGTCGATTGAATACATGACCTACAAAAAGTTACTTCCACGCCAATACAAGAGCAACACAGTAATAGTGAGGATACACCAAGATCCGAAGTTCCGTTTTCTGTCACTCAATTCTTAATGTTTACAAGAAAAGGGTGACGAAATACTTTGGAAACCGTACACAGCTTGTGCTTGATGATGAGCATCACACTAACTCTATTTTACAGTTCTATAGACTGTTTCGAGTGCGCACAACGTTTGTTTTCCCTTCGAGGACAGTGGAACCGTTAGTATGGATTTGTTTCTTCCAGTTATGATTTACTGACAGCATTTTGGTAAAAGAAGCCGGGGATTAAGTGAAACGGGACTTTTGCTCCATGGCGATCCCGTAAACTTGGGTCCAGTTACCGTGGAAACGCATAGTGTGTTGTATCGTGGATGGCCGTCTATTGGTTACGCCTGCACCGATCCTGCCAGACTACGCGATAAGGAGAATACAGAGAAATCGGAAAAAACATACGGAGCTTATGAGCAAATGTATGGGATGACTAAATGGCCAAATATGGTCGTTCACTTGTTCGTTCTGCACAGCCAATGGCGGTATTCCGGTCGTGAACACTTTCGGGCCCACTCCGCTGGTCGTATGTTGCTAAGCCGTGTTTGGTGAGCTCCGCCAACGCACCTGCTTTCCGAACGTGTCGTAACGATAATGACGCTGGAAATGCGTCGCTATCTGCACATGTACTTTTTCCATGTCTGGGCGCGTCCTGACAATATGAATAGGACTGACGTTGATAAGTCAAGCGCAACAGGTTCGCCGGATAGCGCAACAAAGGTTAAAGTATAGGGAACTGAGACCTGACGTGGGAACTGTAAGTCAGGGTAACAAACTGGCACTGACCGGTTAAGCTGCAAGACAAGCCGTCACCCCCATCCCTTGATATTGAAACCGAGCGCCAACATGAGCGAAGAATTTGTCTTGTTTTATGTTTTATTTTGTGTTCTTTAATACCCATGCTCGTGTACTTACTTGAGCAGGTGAAACCTCCCTGTTTACTTATCGTACAGGTGTTTCGGTCTCCCTCAAGAATCTCCAAAGAAAAACTAGCATCTTACCAAGGATCACGGAGATAGCCTGACAAGGCTGTTGGTTCATAATGTTCCAAATACCTCACTTCGATCAGCTGAACGTCCATCATCGAAGACGCGCTCCAACTACTTTGACTAGAAATCTCAGAGTCCGACAGGAAAAGCAAAATAGACAAACGAGTAGTTCACAACCAGAGTGACATTCGTGGTCCTTTCCCTAATTGAGGCGTCATTCCATTAGATGGATACTTCCTGTGAATGTTTAACGCTGGCGTTTTCGAGATATCCCCAACTGATCCATCTTGAACTTTCTCTTGTTTTCCAGTGAAACAGAAACAAGCTTGTGTGTCAGATGACCGAAATTTCCATACGTCCTGTACTGCCAGATGATCAACCAACGTCTTAGATAAAGTCATCCGCTAGTGACTTAGGCAACAGATGTGCGCTTAGTCCACATCTGCACGGTATCAACGCACCTTTTATCACACGTCTACCATCAAAACCAGACAGAAAGTTAGTGAACATTAAAAAACCATCTTACTATAATAAGTGCCTATTCGGTCTGCTGTCGGACGGGTTGAACCAGCCATAAATCCGGGGTTCTCGTTCTCCCTGAAATACTGAAATCCCTCCTTGGGGCGATTTTTACCGAAAGCAGTACATCTAATTACCTTAATAGCACTTGTCGACCTGAAGTATTCGAATCTGTTTGTTCCAGTGGAAGCAGTTTTTCAGAGGAAGGGCATGAAGCAGTTGGTTAAAACAAACCCGTCCATAAAGTTTGGATGACACTCACCACCGGGCCTTGGGCTTGCGTTCAATGGGACAATGTTTTGGCGCATTACTTTCGCGCAATTACAGCAACGGTCGGGAAAATTGGGCGCAAATCATTCGAAACACGCTACTTAGATTCTGCCAGGAAGCCTACATGCATTGCTTTGAAACATCAACCCCTTTAAACGTCTTGGTATGCAACCGTTCGGCAATGTGTACACAAAGTGGATTTCCTTTGGATTGTACATGGTCGCACCACTAGTTGTTTTGCGCCAATACTAGATGGTGTTGGAATTCGCCACCCGTTATTTTCCCTTTCCAGATTGGGCGTCATCGTAATCCACGTTGGACGACGTGTATAGAAATCTTGGATGATGAACATTTCCTGGCTGCAGAGGTTGAAAATAGCCTCTTTGTTGTCTCGCGTGACTCCCCAGAGAACACTCAAGAACCCACAGTTAGAGCCCTCCTAGCACCATCCACCGGGGAATCCTCGTGCGTCCTTCCTTCTTCGGTCGGTTTCAAAGCGAAGGCTACGGATAGCTCGGCTCAAAGCAGATCCGATGCTGTCGACTCCTCTTCGACTACCCAGTCTGTCGATGGAACTGGAGATCCGACTGCAACATCCACCCGAACCGCCTCTGGTACCAGTAGACAGCGACGCACAAGTGCCCCTCGTGGTACCAATACAGCACCATTAGGCAATTCGAATGCTGATTCCACTGGTGCAAATGTTTCAGGCGAAGTACAGCGATTGGCCGACTGTGCTTATATCCATACGGGCGATTTCATCAACGTTTTCGTTCGGGGTGAGTGCTCACTTTCCTTCCATGTTCACGTCGGTTTCCGGTCAGTAACAACGCTCTCGTCTTGATTAACCTAGCTTATTAGTGGTTTACGTTTATCGGGACTGATTTTTCGTACCCAGTTTTGATCAGTCAGCGATCAGATCGAAGCGAAACCAGATGAAAGGGTATCAACTATGTCGGGGATACGCTATCGCCGAACGATTTCGCCTATTTCCTTTTCAGAGAATTACTCTATTCGCTCCTCACTCCACTTGGATATTCGAGGTCTATGGTCTGCTTTATTTTTTTATTTTATTTTCAGGTAACTTGGTGATGCAAAACAACGAAGAACGTTGGCAAGCCATTGGCCATCCCAGTCATTTGTATGGCACTGTCAGTGGCAGCATCGGTCTGATTATCCAAGTGTCTCCGGTTCTATTCGCATTTCTCAAAGAGATCGAGTCCCGGTTAGCCAAATTGGTGAACCCAGTCGGAGGATTCGCGCATGATATGTGGCGAGCATTCAAGGCTGAACGTATTGTTCGGATGGCTCACAATTTCGTTGATGGTGATCTGATTGAGACGCTTTTGGATTTGAGCTCCGAGGATAAAGCGAAATTGGTTAAAGGTTTGAGAATCCCGGTTAGTTTTATTCCGGATTTTCGAAGTTAGCTTGAAGTGTTTAGCCCCATTCGACTGTGATCCTTCGAGGTCCAGGTAGCCTGTACGATGTCCCGTACGACCATATTCAACTCAGGGGGACCATTGTGATAATCTTTTTTTTGGGGGAACCCCCCTTTGCCACCAATGTGGTCGCCACAACAGAGGAAAGTTTCCAAACGTTGTAAAACATGTTCCTTGTTAGCTCTCATGGTGTCACAATTCATGGGTGTTGTGTTGTGTTGTGCTAGTTGAGTGATTTAGGAGCTTGATGCAATTTATTCTGTCATGTTGATAGTCTAGTTACTTGAATGGGAAAACCTCAAGGAAGAAAACAAAGGACACCAGATGAAGATCGGCTATATTGCAGATGAACCAATGGAAGAAAGAGCGCTGCGGCTCAGTTGACTACATGAGAGAGAAAGTGAAATCTCAGTGAAATATTACAAAGGGTAGAATTGTTCGTTAGGACCTGGCCGTCCTAACAATGGGTATGACGAAAATGCCTCTGACGGAAACAGTGGTTGATAAGTTCACTGATTTTCCTCTGTTACCCAGATACAAAAATTATGTTCGTCCTGATGACAGTAGTCGCGCTGCAGACGCAATGGCCTAATGTGTTGGTTGACCTGTTGAACAGTTCTACTTTCAATCTTGAAAACTAGTGATCTCATTGCTAACAACACAATGTGGGCGGGTTTATTTTATCATTATGTCATCTTCTGACGCATACGTTTCTAGGACAGAAAAGTGTACGAGAAGACTGGGCCAAGTTCAGTCAAGTTGGGATTTGCCGGTGAAGGGATTTGTGCTTGAATTGCTTGAGTGCTGAATGAGCTCCATTCTTTGTTAATGTTTTACTAATAAGCCAGACAACTGAATATTATCTTTAGTAATACGTGATTGGTTGTTTTTGGGCAGACCTCTAACGTGGATGTTCTGTTCTTCAGATCTTCTGCAATACCAGCCAGCACTTACATCATGTGAAGTATAGCCTATAAAGGAAAAATACTAGGATAAAGTTAGCCCGTCTTATTTTTGGGGTGGTCCTAGCACTAACATTCGAGTGGAGAACAAAAAAAGCAAGGGGTTAATTCGAATTCGTGTTGAGCAATCCAAACTAATCGGTATGCGGATGTCTGTTTTATTATCAGCTGTTCGAATGAACCATAGAAGCTAGACAATTGCGGTACAACAGTAGAAGCGATGTGCTTGAGTCTTGTACACAGCCCACATATCCAGTTACTCAGTTCCGTAATGATTGAAGCCGCTCCTCGAACATACGAACATGTTTGTGCCCAACATTCGTTTTATCAGCGGCTGCAAGCACAAGAAGGCGCAGTCAGCTCACACATGCTATCGAATAGTTGTATGAACGCACAGAGTGAAGATCTCCTGTGGTTCTGAATGGTTTGTTTTGGCCAGCGAAACTTCAAAAGGGAATAAACTTGCGATAGGCCGAAAGGGTTGTAAGGTGCGGAAAGGTTTGAACAACCCTGTTTTGGCCTAAAGAGCGTCCAATTCATTCATTCAGGCTTTATTTTACCAACCAATCTTCTAAATTAGTCGGACAGATGTCAGTGCACATACTAAGTGAATGCAACTTTGGTCAACTGGCAAACTGACTGTTCCATAGAGACCCGACATGCTCACAAGTACATTTCTTGGCTCCCATCTGTTTATGTTTCACAGCTTATGTAGCTTTAGAATTCAGCTCAACTCCTTCTCTCCCTCAGGTCAATATGGATGAGTTTGGAGTAGCCGGTTCCGCTTGTACTTCCGACCCGGAAACCCGTGAATGCACTGCTGCGGACTTGGTCAAGGTGGTTGAAGAGATGGCTCGTCTTCATTGACCGCTTACTGTTTTCCTGTCGGAAGCCACATTCTCCAACCAAGAAGTTAACTTATTCCATGGTTTTATTGATCCCCCTTGCATGGCATTTCGCAACCAGGCGTTCTACCAATCTTGGCAAACACCTAACTGGAACCTGGTGTTTGTGTGTACATCAACCCTACCTCAATCTGGCCGGTCCCAAAATTTTACTATCGTTTTCTTAAATGGCCAATTGAGTACAAATCACCCGACCCATTTATCGCTCTATTTCGTTTTCAGTTTGCTCCGAAAGACATTTTTGCCCAATGAATCATTTATTTTTCCCAGAATCCGAGGATCATGTAGGGCAGACTCCATCCCCTTGGATAAGGCACATTCTGACATTTTCACAACGTGCGAGGCCCAGTAAATTATGATTTGGTCCTTCTTGGAAACAACGGTAATAACTGTTGCTTATCTTAAAATATCACCACCTGAGTTCGATCTTAACTGAATTTTCATCAGTTGCCTGTAGATAGATCGGTCGCTCCGATATTCTGCAAGCGTTGAAGGTGGGTCCCCATAGGTAATAATCTCATGGCAAACCTTTGATTTCTCCGTCTTATAATCATCATCATTGTCAGCTGTAATAACCGCGTACTTGTCGTACAGTGGTTGGAGCTGCCACAGTTTCGTTCACCTATGATTCGGGGAGGTGGGGTAGGTAGCTGCGCATTGGGGCGGGAGCTGATAAATTAGTGCGTGAATACAGCACCGTAGGTGGACGGTCAAGTGGATGGAAAGCGAATGCCTAAAGAACGACAAATGGGATGAGGTGCTAATGCAAGAAGCAAACAAATCGTCTGGTGTTAGCGATGGTAGCCTACACTAATACAGCTAACCTGTAGGAACTCTGTGTTGTAACGTTGGTCACAGGTGTCACAGACGGAAACACAAATATCATTCTGTGTCAAACAGAACCTGGAAATTTTTTTGTGTGGACCGACTTAGCATATTGTACCAGGAATAAACAGTTTATCTGTAATGTGAGAAGACTTGGTTGTGTCTTCAATCGATATTTCATCCTGTAAGTGAAGCCATTCAATGCTGAAAAACCTAGAATAACTGTACAGCCGTTTCATCCTTATTGGGAATCATCGTGTTTGACAGAACCCCACACCAATACCGCCTTACCGCTCGCAGCCGAGAAGCTTAACCTGCGTGCTGTTAGATCTGACTCCCCCCTTGAATCCCATAATCTTATCCAGATTTGCATAACACCTACTCAAATGCTTCCTGGCAAATTGTTGACCGTGCGCTAACATAGGCAGTAACAGAAATCCACGAGCCGGACAAAACAATATATCTGAATTTCAGTGGCACATGGACCGTCCGTTATACCTTCCAAAAAGGGGACATCTTCCAAACAAGCCTGGATGAGAGTGAACTGAAATCCATAGTAAGCCGGAGATGAAAACTTAGGGGCAGATTCTAGACCGGGGCTATTCCAAAAATGTGGGAGGCGAACATTTTTTCGGGCAGAACAATCCAAGAATAGTCCATAAAGACGCCTTTCTATATCAACAGGAGTGCTGAGGCTGGCAACAGCGTACCCAAGTGTACTCCCGTGAAGTGGATACCGTTCTTCGCAAGAATGGTACCACAGTCAATCTTTTTGCCTTCCTTCGGTATTTCCCCATGTTCTAGACAGCAGTTCCAGTAACTACGATGTAACATTAATGGAAACTGTTCCCTATGAGTGAAGCCAGTCTATATTGGAAAACCTAGGGTTACTGCACACCTGTTGCACTCTTGTTTGGAATCACTAGCAGTTTGCATCTCACAAAACTCCAGTGTCTTGAACCCGCGACCCCTCGTCTAGCAGTTAAACACGTAAACGTTCGGCCACGAGGGCCTAATTGATCGCGGTATTAAATACCCATAATAGGATTGGATCCGATTCCTTCGCTACTTCCGGATGAAATCCACTTGTTTTTCAACAAGATGACAGCCGAGTTCATGACGGTACCCATCTTCAAGGTAATTTGGTTCATCCTAGGAAAGTGATTACAGATATTTACCTATGGGCCTTTCATGACCCTGTAAACACTCGTCAGTCGTCTGTAAGAGCATGGGGAAGATTGATGGGTAGGCCCCTCCACCTTATTGTAAGGAAATAAATGTCATGATGAGTTCGATAAAGCTTTAGGAAAGCATGTTCCTGTGTTGCCAGCCTGCGAGTCGCCGGAGAGAAGTGGGTATGTGTGAATGATGCAGGTAAACTCTTAGATATCGTTTTTACTTATTCCAGCCAAGTATTCAAATTGGTTCCACAAGAATTGTCCCGTTATAACATCAGGGAGCTGGTGTCATCGGGAAGGATAACTGATTGCTGTGCTATTGGAAGGCCACACCATACGAAGGGAGATGAATGGCACCTACCGTGTGCTTGTAATGATACTCAGTAGTTTTCGATCGGGTCCTGTCCTCAATACCGGAGTTTTCAAGATCCTAATGATCCTCCGGTAGTACTTCAGGCGGGTTCTGTCTACATTGATGGTCTCAGCTTATGGTTGAAGGCATCTAATCCTGAAGATGATGACAGAATACAAGTGACGATAAATCTGCTGCACACTTGGTCCATCAAACGAAAGATGTCTAAAAATGTCTAAAAAATCATTTTGCTCTGGTGATTCACCTGATGCCCACTACGCAGGCGGCTGACTGCTCAAGAGCGCCACTCGGGAGGTGGACCTTGCCACTACTGCATCTCGATTTAACGCTAACCCATAACACACTGAAGAAGGTAGCTGGTGCCAACAGAATATTCAATCACATAATAGAACCGTTTCCTTGAATAACTGCCCGGATCTTTCCATAACCCAGTGACGATAAATCTGCTGCACACTTGGTCCATCAAACGAAAGATGTCTAAAAATGTCTAAAAAATCATTTTGCTCTGGTGATTCACCTGATGCCCACTACGCAGGCGGCTGACTGCTCAAGAGCGCCACTCGGGAGGTGGACCTTGCCACTACTGCATCTCGATTTAACGCTAACCCATAACACACTGAAGAAGGTAGCTGGTGCCAACAGAATATTCAGTCACATAATAGAACCGTTTCCTTGAATAACTGCCCGGATCTTTCCATAACCCTGTGCCTCTATTGCTCACCCCCCCCCCCCCCCGTTCTTTTACGGAGTTCGAATGTTATCTGATATAGAGCATTGAAAGTGTGGCTTAAATTCTGTGTCTGCGCACCGAAATCTACCCAATAGTCTTTGATTCTAACAGATGGACTTACTCTTCGTAGACTACTATCATTGTTGCCGACTCGTGATCTAGAGCAGGAAAACCAGAGCCTGATCTGCCGTCCTTTCAGCTCAGTGTGGATGGGCCGACGCCAGTTCATAGGACCAAAGAAGTCCAAGTTCCGTTCCTGTGTTACTTCATCCATCTGGGTAGCATGCGTTATCAATGCATGATTAAGGAGCAGTTTCAAATAGATGCTAGACTCTCACCTGTTGGGTTCTTTGGCGTCATGCTGTTTTTGCTGTATCTGTATGGACTCTCTGTGCAACGACACGCGTAATCCATGCAGTGATCAGGAAGCGATGAAACTGAGGAAGAATGTTTCACCATAAAAGTCAATACACAGAAAACAGCTACAACGAGGGGCTTGCCACGTGAAAGAGCTCCCCTTTATCGAACAAAACAAAATGTGGGGTTTGGAAGCCTTTGTAGAAAGCTGCAGGTTCATTGAAAGAATTTTCAAGAGATTGAGTGACGCTTCGTGTGACGTAGCCAGTTTCGTATCATGACTAACCTTACAAACCTCCTGCCGAAAATATTTTTGGTTGTTGAATATGCGTCTCATATACATTGGACCACCCGTATTAAACTGAGGCCTAGCAATTCTAACCCGTTACCGGTAACCATTTACAGACCGCGACAGGCTACGTGCTGCAGTCAGGTAATACTCGCTGTGAAATTTGGACATCGGTGCCCATGTATTTGAAGATAATTTAGGTTTTCATATCAGATAGGCCAAACATGAGTACCGTCACAGCTGTTTTCTCATGTGCGATTTTAAGTGACGGCCCGTTAATACAGATACGGGGGGGGGGG
>NW_008751678.1:156797-181973 GCF_000715545.1 Opisthorchis viverrini
GGGGGGGGGGGGGGGGGGGGGGAGGCACAAATGCAAACAGCGAAAAGTCTACCATCCGGATCATTTCTCTTCACTGCTTATTGACCGACGGAAATGACGTTATGCAGATGAAACGTTCTGTTGCTGACAAAACGCAGTCATCGAGGGTCCTCCCTAGCAATTACAAACCTAGTAAATTGATGTTATTTGCTTTATCATCACCTAAGGCTGTCGGGTTCAGAATATTGGTTCATGCATACATTTCGGGAAAGTAGTTGATCGGCGCGGCTGTCGCCTCTTGCTGAAAGTAAAACAGCGCTTCACTTCATCGCCAGAGAGATGGCGAGAAAGCTCAATGGTTAGTGTACGAATTTACTGATCCAAGGTCTATGGTTCAAACCCGAACTCTGCATCTCGACTTCTCAGGTCTAGGCTTCGGCAACCTGGCAGCTGGGAACCGAAAGTGTTACAGCTGAACAATTTCATTTCGATTTTTCTGTCGCCAGTTCCACCCTCAAGCAATGCCCAGTCACTGGTGTCTATACTAGCTTACCAAGCTGATGGCAAAAATAGTCCACCGCAGTCACGTTGAAGCACGTGACATGAATCAGATGGGCAAGTGACTATAATTTGCACGCCGTAAATTTTGAATGCAATCATTAGCGAGAGATCAGCTGGTGAATGCTGCTTGATAACCTGCGTGACGGTTATGTTGAAGGCGGGCTGCACAAGCACGGTCAGTCGTTGAATCATTCACGCACCAAATGTATTCTCCACACAAAATTGGTCAATTGGGACCAGCGCACACGTATTATCGAGCACCGGATCCAAGAATTGTACGGGCGTAAACACACATGCTGCCCATTACAGCCTGCACCAGATGGAGCCCGCCCGAAAAACTCTTCACAGTCACAGCCTATTTGTCACCCCCCGAAGGTTTCCACTGGTCAGCAATGCTCCCCAAACGTGTCTCCTGGGTCAAACAAGCAACCAAAACTTACCAGTGTGGTGGTACCTGTCCCCCATTCTTTGACCCGCTCACTCAAAACGCGACACATGTATTTTAGACCATCAGAAGTAAGTGGTACTTACGAAATTTACTTGTTTAAACCCGGAAGATGATGTTTTGCCATACGTTCGATCTTTAATTAGGCGAACGTGTCGGCGGTTACTATTGGTGGGCGTTAAAGCAGCTTAGGCTCGACGGAACGAAAAATGCTTTCCCCACGTGATCACTTAACATGAACCAATCAGATTGCATAAAAACTTTGGCTACTGTGAAGTTTGAAACCTGGACTACCAGCCTCTGTAGTGGTCTTCCCTACTATGGACCATTCTTGGGGCCCAGCCGCAGTGGCCCTTTTTAGAGAAGGACGTACCTACTGAGGAGGATTGGGCAAATTCACAGTTTTGTGTAATAGCTGAATTGCAATTTGGACAAATATTCGTTTTTATGAATTCCGTTTTGTTCTGTTTGTAGGCACTGACTATAACCCTCTCCTTATTTCACCCCGTTAGAAATATGATTAACCCTCAGTTGGAAACAAACACAGGATAATACTGGAAACCTTAATGTTCACTTACATTCATAAAAATTCAAACAATCAAACCAGGCACTGCGTGACTGCTCTCAAAGTCTTAAAACCGATCTATCATCATCATCGTCAGCTGTAATAACCGCGTACTTGTCGTACAGTGGTTGGAGCTGCCACTGTTTCGTTCACCGGTGATTCACTGTAGTGTCAATGGTCTTTTTCTTGGATAGAGATATGCATTGAAGGAAACAGCCCGGATGCGTGAGCGCGATTGAGGGCACTACTGGGCCATGTCTGATTACGTCTTTCATCATTTATATGTCCCGTCTTGAGGTTCCCACTCGGGGAGACAGCAATGACCAGCGCAGCTGAGTTTGCTCAAAATGACATTCATACTTCACTGCCAAGCCATTGTTTGACCTCCCTTGGCTCATTTCCACCCTTTAGGTGCTTGTGCGAAAAGCGTTATTCAAGGAAGTCGGCCAGCGCAGCTTACGGAATTCGATCAGTCTATCTACCGTAGGCCAGTTATTTCTTCTGAAAACCATTACTACTCCGGTGTTCCCACCGGACTCGGGCAATACTATGAGGACACTGATGGTCAAACACTGAAAGTCTTTTGACGTCCTCAACGATCAGCAGCCAGGTTTCTGACCCGTATAATAACGTGGAGCGGACCGCAACATCATTAGCTCGACCCTTGATGTCACGCCCACGCCACAGGTGATGCAGGTCCATGATAGCTGCTCTGGCCTTCCCAACCGAACAGGAATATCATCTTTTGCGAGACAACAGCTGATACAGCTGCCCAGGTAAACAAATTTGTCTACTACCTCAATCGGTTCATATGCAAGCATGAGGCTAGAGTTCTAACCAACCCAGTCTTGCAGTAGCACTTTACACTTTGCAGGTGTGAAGCGCATGCCGAACTGTGAGGCAGAATTGTTTATTTATTTGTCACTAAATGGTTTGTCCCCCTGTGTGAGTAATCGTTTCCAAATTAGTCTTCAGCCAAAGAACGTTAGTTGCGACGCAGTAGTAATCCTAAGTTCCCCTGTAAACCACTGTTTGCAATAGATTTTCGTGAAGCCGATTAAAATTGTGTGGTATCATGACGCTTGAATGAGACGGATTCACTCTGGTGGTATTGAAGGGCATGCGCACTGAAAATCATACGATCTAAAAAGTATCTTCAGGCAACATCAGCTGGAGGGTTTTGTGACCTTGTTCTTCCAAAGATATTGTGACCCAGAATTTCGTCCCATGATGCTTTTTCGACTCAGCCAAACGATTTTCACCTCCAGACTTTTTGAACCCTCCTGTTGGCTAAGTGTCATAGGGGCGACAACCGGTAGAATGAAATTCCGGTACAGCTTAATGAAGTCCTTCTTAGCAGATCTATGCAAACAGTTTTAACTACTGATGTGTCAAATAAGTGGTACTTCAGATGGGAAGCTTCCCATGGCAAGCTATCGTCACATAGGCATAAAAACTTACCAGTATTTTGGAACTGCTTAACACAAAATCAAGAGACCCCATGGAAGAAACTTATTCTCAATTTATAAGTCCGATAGTCTTGATATTTATGTGATCCTTCGGAGGGAACGTTCTAACTTGTGAGTTGCACTTGCCTGCTCTTAAGTAGCCAGATCTTTCAGTCACTTTCATTTCATGAGTAAAGTTACTAAGCCAGCGCTATGTAATAAAGCAAACAATACTAAATATTATGAATAATTCTACTTCACGGTTTTGTTTGCACCTGCACTGTGTAAAGTGTTACTGTAAGACTGGGTGAGCATGAACCACAATCTCATGCTTGCGGATGAACCGACTGAGGTAGTAGACAAATTTGTTTACCTGGGCAGCTGTATCAGCTGTTGTCTCGCAAAAGATGACATTCCTGTTCGGTTGGGAAGGCCAGAGCAGCTATCATGGACCTGCATCACCTGTGGCGTGGGCGTGACATCAAGGGTCGAGCTAATGATGTTGCGGTCCGCTCCACGTTATTATACGGGTCAGAAACCTGGCTGCTGATCGTTGAGGACGTCAAAAGACTTTCAGTGTTTGACCATCAGTGTCCTCATAGTATTGCCCGAGTCCGGTGGGAACACCGGAGTAGTAATGGTTTTCAGAAGAAATAACTGGCCTACGGTAGATAGACTGATCGAATTCCGTAAGCTGCGCTGGCCGACTTCCTTGAATAACGCTTTTCGCACAAGCACCTAAAGGGTGGAAATGAGCCAGGGGAGGTCAAACAATGGCTTGGCAGTGAAGTATGAATGTCATTTTGAGCAAACTCAGCTGCGCTGGTCATTGCTGTCTCCCCGAGTGGGAACCTCAAGACGGGACATATAAATGATGAAAGACGTAATCAGACATGGCCCAGTAGTGCCCTCAATGGCGCTCACGCATCCGGGCTGTTTCCTTCAATGCATATCTCTATCCAAGAAAAAGACCATTGACACTACAGTATTTACATACCTATTATATCGGCTACCGCCTCCAATGCATAGCTATCGACCATCCCTTTCCAAATTATCGACAAACGAAACTGTAGCAACCACAAATATTGCTGGGCAAGTAATGCGTTTTTACTGCTTCTGAAAATGATGATGATGATGGACAAAGCGCTGTCTAGGATCAACCGAATGCTCCTATCCTCAGTACAGGGTGAATTTATGCCCATTCCAACTACAGTCATGAGTTGTGGAAGACACCGTTAAGTCCTGCAATGTCTTTCTCCCTTTACTGAGCCATCTCAGGATCGCTTGCGGTTCAGAATGACATTATCAACTTGACGCACAGCAATGCACGTTCTTCAACCCACGAAACCTATAAGCAGAACGGAAAACTGAACAAGTAAGCACCCTTCCTTAGCGCCTTCATAATAATCCTCCTGTAATATGACATGCGTGTTTCGGAAACTAAAAGTGTGTCAGATTATGGGAAGAAATTCAGCCATATCCGACCCAATCAGTTTGTCATTCTGCAGAAGAGTGCCAATTGGGGTTCACTTCTCTCAAAGAGGACGTTCCGGTGTTAGCTTCAAGGGAAATGAAGTGCTCTTTTGTCAGCTGTGTCACTTCCCTTCACTTGGGTTCAAATTGTTCCATGTAATGAGGATCACCGAAACAGGATGTGTCCGGCTGCACAGGTTGCATTTCTGCTCAAAACCACCTCCCGATTGTTCTTCGAAGAGTTCCCCTAGAAAATGTTCTTTATAAGTCATTTCAGTTCAGTTCAGTTCAGTCTGTCAGCTATTAACCAGATGCTGACAGAAGTTTCACACATCTACAGCAGCTGTCGGAAGGTTTGGCATGGTCTTTCTGTTGGTAGTGTGAGGAGATTGAGTTTTTTGTGGGATTTCGTCCTGTAAGTGAAGCCAATCTATGCTGAAAAGTCAAGAAGCACTGTACGGCTGTTTCATTCTTACTGGGAATCATCAGCAGTGTGCATCTCACGACACTCCGGTGAGTTTCGATCCTGCAACCTCCTGACTGTGGTTTGAACACTTAACCGTTCGGCCACGAGTGGCCGATCAGCAGTGTGATTAACTCGCACTTAGACAGAATATAGCGCCGCTTATCCTTCAATCATGGGATCGACGTCACGCGGTCACACGCGTTGACGGTTCCTCGAGTAACGACCTCTCAGATGGAAGTTTCACAAATTGGGTGTAGTTTATTCTTCCACTGAGCTACTTATAGATGGTTGGTAGTGTAAGGAGATTTCAGTTTTGTGAGGCGATTTCATCCTGTAAGTGAAACCAATCGATGCTGAAATGCCGAGGAAACTGTACAGCTGTTTCATTCTTATTTGGGATCGTCATCAGAGTGTACACCTTCCTCTTTTTTGCGTTTATGGGAGGGGATATATTTCTGAGGTGCATGTGCTTCCCTCTGGGGGGATTAATTCTAGCTTGTCTTGAATGGTACAATCCGTCAAAGAAGGCATAGTGAAGAATATATTACTTTTGGTCTTTTCCCGGAAGTGGTCTCAAAGGATCAGGACGAGGGTATTCAGCAATGAACGTTGGTTGACCCCAGTCTGAATCCAAAGATATTGTTTAAGGAAGCAAGAGATATCTCTTGGGGGCCTGAAAGTCGTCAACCCAGGCGTACGAAGATGTTGAGTCGAAACTGGCCGTCTAAGAATGGTACAGCCATTACCTCAAACGGGAAGCCTCCATTCTTCAGGAATGGATGCTGGGGTTACTTTTTGAGGTCAGTGGGCAGGAGCCAGATCCGTTGTTGCACATAAGCGCACGGATACTCTGAAGAAAAAATTGCTATGTATAAGGTCTTCCAACACCAACGTGAAATTAGGTCTCGTACACTGTAACTGACACTTCAGTCCAACTTTGGAACACATCGGATGCTGGAAGGCGTCTAAATTTTTTTTGCTACTTAAAGAAACTCCTTAAGAAGCTGCGGTCTACAGTGAAATCATCTTAGTCTGAATGGCCTCCGCTTCTGGGTCACTGTCATTCGTGACCTACTTGAGGCCGACTGATCCTCTAGCAGTAGAATACAATTCGAAACGTAACAAAATTAAATACAAATTCGGATGAAATCTACTCGTATTATTCACATTTACGAACTCAGGGAACGAGCGTCCACCCAAAAAGTCTATGATCTGATTTTTCCACTTAACTTTAGCATATATATATATATATATATATATATATATATATAATACCTACGATGAACCTTACGGTTGTATGGTGCTGAAGCATCAGTGTCAACACTAATGTTGCTGTCCTCGATGATGATGATGACGATGACGATGATGATGATGATGATGATGATGATGATGATGATGGTGATGATGATGATGATGATGAGGATGATGATGATGGTGATGATGATGATGATGGTGATGATGGTGATGATGATGGTGATGAGGAGGAGGAGGATGATGTTCCTGTCTGGATCCGAGCCATCTGGATTACACGCGGACGAGTTCGGTCAACGAACAAACCAGTTCCGTGCGTATCGAAAACCAGGGGAAAAGATGTTCAGATGTCGGAAAATTTATTTCGTTATGTCGCTAGTGAAACAGCTTGTTATTTAACTTACCATCAGTGAGTAGGCATATATTCTGTTTTTGTCTTTTCAGCTTGTTCCCAGTTATTTGGCAGATGTGCCATCCGTGTGTTTGGGTTGTGTACCAAAACCTGCCCTCATTTCTTTACTCGATCATTTGTCAGCCAAGAAAACGATGCAAAAAGTGGAACCTGTACCTTGGTCGACAGGACAAAATCAACCTGTTTTCTACCCAGGTATCAGCATCGAAGATCGCTTCTGGACAGCAGACACCACAAGATCACCATCTAGACATAGGAATTCCGGAATTCATCGGCTCAACATAAAACACGTCGACAGACTGAGCTCCTCAAGAGTTTTGTCACCGAAGTCTACTTTGGAATTGCAGTCTGAACAAGGGCAGCAGTTAAGTTACGGATTTGGGGCAGGACGGCTCGACAAAGAGAGAGCGAAAAGAACCAAAAGTGCCATTCGGATTAATATGAGTCGGAGGCAGATTTCAAGGGAACATTTTTATGAGTCCAACAATGAGCCCGAACCAAAAGAATTGTCCAAGCTAATGAATATTTACACACCGCATCAGCCAGCCTTATCTTCGTTAAGTCAGCAACAACTGAATGCGAAGCTCAGGCAACTCCTGGCTGTGTATACCTCAGCTATCCAGTACAATGGAAAGAATCTCCTTCATAGTAAGAACAATTACAAACCGAGTCAAACCGTGAAGCCAATGTTCTACGTGCGGTTCCCACTAACGCAAGGACGAAAATGGAAAATCCGTGAGTTCTTAGCTGCCACTGCTCCAGGACCCAAATTTCATTGTGCAATAGCACCCGTGTGGAAACAAGACAATGGTTACAGGAAGAAGGAATCATGGGGGCAGAAGGCTGGACCCCCTGCACAAACAAACGTGTCTCGCTTTTTCATAATGTCCAAAAGCCAGAAGAGCAATTGGAACCGAATTTGTGACATCAAAACAACAGCCACAACAACAAGTAAACAAATGACTGCAGGAAAACCGAGTACATTTAACTTTGACTGTGCTCGAGATGAAACAAAAGTTGACTGTTTGATCAGCAAGAAACACGACAAAAACCTAGGGCCCCAAATTTGTGAACATCATTGCATGGTCAAAACCTGTGAACAGAGCGCCTCGAGACTGGTGAAAAAAAGCTCTCAACAGGCACCTCGGAGGTTAAAGCAAAAAGTAACAGATCAAAAGTCACGTGCCCCATCCCATGCATTCAGCGCTTACTCGGCAAATGCGTCGCGAAGAGTTTCGAAAGTTCTAGTGCAGTCAAGTGCCCGTCTGAGTCCGGTGACGCCTCCGCACACTCCAATGTGGGTTGTCCGGTCACAACGATACGGCCCTGACGAAGACAGTATCTCCACAGACTACGCGAGTTGCATCAATCCATATTTGCCCCATCCAACGCCAGCGAGTAATCCGGATTCCAACACATTGCCGATCGATAAACCACTGTGTAACAAACAGGCGCTCCTTGTCGAAGTGGCGTTGCCCGCACCAGTCTACCTACAACATTATGTGAAAGGTCACAATGATAGCGTGGCATCTACCGAAACCATCGATTAAAAAAATGTGAATTTGTACATTTAGTGCATGACTATATGTTATGCAGTCACTGTTCCTAAAGTGATATACACACATTGTTGAGGAGAAAACACGCGTTTTCCTGTTTACAAAAGACCCGAAGCCAAATGAACGACTCCAGATCACTTTGGGGTTAAGGCACGAGTTGCTGACCGACTAGTCACATTAGGATCCAACCCGACGCCGCGTGGATTTGGTCAGTACTCTGTACTTATTTTTGGCAGCTTTACGTCATAGTGGGAGAAATGATGTACAACAAGCAAGTCTAAGTCAGCAGATGGAAGAACAGACCATCAGGATATGTGGCTTAATCGAGAGGCGGAGGCTCAGCTACCGAAATCCATTTTCTCCAAGTGTAACTTAGGCTTAGGTGTAACTATCAGCCCTATCTCCTGAGAACAGACTACTCATTCAAAACTACTCATATGTTCCCATGTTGAAAAGTTGTCCCTTTGTATACAACCACGTTAACTAACTGCATGAGGAAGTAGTCACGTACAACCTAACTTCAGCCGATATTATAACACAGTGGTGAAACTAGTGATGGGGTCCATTAGAATACCTCATTAAGCAACGTCTAAGGGAGGAACCGTATAATCCCAAATTGCAAGGCTTCATCTCTACAGGGGTTCGTCATTATCTACTCATGTACACGCTCAAAATTATTTAGTTTGTTTACGCCAAGTTTGGTCACTGCAATGAAGGGCGAATACACTGACTGATTGACGAATTGACAAGACTTTTCAAACAGTTGACATGCGGACTCGCTGAACATGTTTTAATGAACATGGTCTTCTAAAACCCCTTTCAGTGCTCCACTACTTCAGCGACCAACTACAGCAGGACAAAACTCTGGGCTTAGTGAATATTCACTCATTTGCAAACTAATTTGGTTCTTCGAGAGACTCCTTCTTGGGGCTTATCAAGCGGGCACAGTTCCCGTGTTCCCGTCATCTCTATGGTCTATCTGATTACTCTAAGTGCCCTTTAGAAACCGTGCGAACGCAACCAGGAGTGGAAAAGTCACCCGTCCAACCGCACACTAAGATGCATTTTCACAGGCGGAAAGTTTGCAAGCCAATTGCCAAGCTTAGCAAACAGATCAGCTGTCACCTAATCAACAGCCAGTCGATGGATTTTCAGCAACCTTATGAGTAGTACATTATAAAAACTCTGGGCTGTTCTGGGAAGGGTTTGTATCAAGGATAATCGATAATATTATCCATTTTTAATAGCAATTGTGCTCTTTCCTCTTACAGATCAATTATCTCATCGTGTCCGTTGTGCTGAAGAGATTTCAGTCCGCTAACAACCAGAAATCTACTTTGAAAACACTTGCAAATCACACTAAATTTTTGCGATGTTTTATTGGGAAACAGGTGTCAGACAGCCAGTTGGCCCTGAACTCTTTCGTTTTATTAATGACTTAACTATGTTTTAAATCCCCCCGTACTCACATTTAGTATGATTTAAGATAGTCGCAACCAATCAACCATCATATATTTAGCTGATATTTCGTCTCTAACTCGCAATAATCATACACGTCTCCTTCATCGCATTCCACTTGGTCTGATAAAACAATGATAATAACGATCGTGTGTGAATTTCTACGCGGGTCCAACTAGGGGACTGCAACCGATAAATAATGGTTGTTTCGTGAAGTGAACGAGCGACTTTTTGACGGAGCATCCTACTTATGATGTTGCTGAAAGCTCCCCTAGTAGCCACGACCGATTTCATTCTTCTTGGGGCTTATCAAGCGGGCACAGTTCCCGTGTTCCCGTCATCTCTATGGTCTATCTGATTACTCTAAGTGCCCTTTAGGAACCGTGCGAACGCAACCAGGAGTGGAAAAGTCACCCGTCCAACCGCACACTAAGATGCATTTTCAGAGGCGGAAAGTTTGCAAGCTAATTGCCAAGCTTAGCAAACAGATCAGCAGTCACCTAATCAACAGCCAGTCGATGGATTTTCAGCAACCTTATGAGTAGTACATTACAAACAACAGCCAGTTGATTCATCTGAGCAACCAGCCTTTGGACACGACCGCTCTACACAGTTGTCTTGATAACAAGTTAGTGTCTATTTACTGTTGTGTAAGTGCGATGGGCGAGACAAAATTTGTACTGCCCTTTCGTTAGTAAAGGAATGGATCATGTATCCAAATAACACTAGCTTCAGTGGGATATTCGCTGGCAAAACGGCCTTCGACTGATTCAATACAACTCACGAGGTCAATGGAAACTCTGGACATCCCATTATCGTTTTCGGCCAATTTGATCTGCCACTGAGGGTCTATAACAACATTTGTAGTACCGGATAGATTACGCTGAATGACTCGGTCAAATTATTTCGATAGTCGTATTGACAAAGTAACTGGCAATAACGCTCCACACGAGCTTGGCCCCTTTATTTTCGAGGCTAATGGACACAATTCTTGATTGTTTGTGATACACGTTGAGTGGTTCAACCACGTAGACGGTGGAACATTTGAGACATATCACTGACGATGTCACCTTGATTGGTGATGAAACGTCTGTAATCCAACTACCAAGCTCGGCGAACAGGACAACAGCCAAGCAGAACACTCGAGTTACATATGTCCCACAACATCGGCTGAAAGAGCGAGTTTGCAATTAGTGTCTTCACTTATATAGCAGATGGGGAAAAGTTCGCCTTTTCTGCCCATAAGTTTATTTATTTTATTTTCGATTTATTATATATTTCATTTATCCACGTATTTAGTAGATGGAATGCCATAAAAATCATTCTCAGGATAATTTTTCGTCCGTATTGCTAACATGATTATTTGGATTTTGAGCCCGGGTGTGTCAAAAGGCAGTGCAAAACCACACCTATCAATGATTGTTGGTATACTAATTCACAGAAGCCGAAAAAGTTTTGGGAACGCTCTGCTGAAATAGGTTTATGGTAAACTGTCTAGCCGCCCAATCTGGACGTCCACTAACCAAAATGATTTGGAGAGTAACGCGGACGTTTAAGCGCGGTGAACTTGGAAAAGCAAATGTCTCGTGCAATAACAGATAGATAGCCAAAATAACACTTGTACGGTCAATTTTCTCTATTCATCCCACGTCATTTATTTGAATAAAGGATCTAGTTAGGCTCAGTAGACCACTCATCACTACGCCAAGAAATTCGCGCTTTTCTGAGCATTTAAGGTGAAAGTTGCCGCATTTTGTGAACAAGATGGAACTCAGGGACTATTCATACTGTTCTATCTAACTACTGTTCCCACTCCAGTGTCTGGTGCCATAAAGACTTTACTGACAAGGATACACAACAGCTTTATTCCAAATAAGCGAGTGTGTGCGAGTGCAAGGGTTACAACAACCCCGCGCTACTTAAAGGGCACTTTCTGACATTGATCGAGGCTGTCTGATAGGCTGTTAGTGAACACCTATCAGCATCGATCGTGCTTCTATGAAATGCCTGAACGTTGATCGTATTCGGTCGCGCTTCTGTGAGATGCACGAGTACTCATCGGCTTTTGCTGAATTGATTGAATGATTAACTGACCTGGATGCTTGCCGGCTTTCCTATTGAGATTTTGGCGGAGTTTTAAGGTCTCATTTGGTTCTGGGCATTCTGGGGTTACTTATAGAAATCTGACCTTCTTGATGCATACCATATAGTCGGTGTTCAGTCAGGAAATCAAATGTTTTTTAAACCCGCTCAGGAAGTGATGAATTAGTAGAGGGGGTCTTCATATAACCACAAAAAAGTCAGAAGGTTCTTCGAAGAGACATCTGGCAAGCAGTGACTGAACTTCGAAAGAACATATTACGGTACAAAATGAACCTTTTTTCCCTCTACATATTACGTCTTTTTATTAAAGTGCCAATACTTGCACAATTTCTAAGACGAGGATTGGGAGACCATTGGAATACGCTCATAATACGCAACAGTTAGAACTTGGCAAAGCTGGCCCTCTTTGTTCAAAAAGGTCCTACAGTGACTGCGAATAGCTTGGTCCCGATAACCAGGGCTATAAGCTATTTGGCTACTCAGCTCTCATTTCCAACTATGAAACTTCAGTAATATGCTGCAACTTAGTTTGCATTTCACTTTTTCGACTGGGAAGCTCAAAGAAGCGCACCATTTGGTGGGGCCTGTTTCTCACTATCGGAGCTATGTATCGTTGATAAACTCGTCAGCCAACTTGTTGCCAATTTGTGTCAGAACCTCGGAATACTTAAAAAAAAGATGTTTTCAAAAACACATTGACGGTTAATGTTGCTTGAGTACATGGTCGTTCCTACAGACGGAGCATTCACGGAGCAACTCATTGAAATGTTTCCATGCATATGGTCGAGTTGTCCAACGTAGTCATTGTCGACAGAGTGAAAGTTGATCCCGTGATTTCCAACATTATCTTTCGAACTCACAAACAACGGCGGGATACTTCACGAATTTCTCATGGTTAACTAGGTTGCCGGTTATTTGTTTTATGTATGAGTGAGGAAGTAGATAGATCCTTTTTCGTGATGCCCCTTCAAATGATGGCTACTGAACCAAGGATCTATGCTTTATAATTTTATTGAATATTGCTTCCGATCCATAAGACCACAGGGGCACGGTGATAGGTGATAGGTTTGTAAGTTTCGCCCAGTGTGCAAAACTGTAGACCTCTTAACACCCTTTCAGAGCTTGAATCATGAGGTCGATGGCTACTGAACCAAGGATCTATGCTTTTTAATTTTATTGAATATTGCTTCCGATCCATAAGACCACAGGGGCACGGTGATAGGTGATAGGTTTGTAAGTTTCGCCCAGTGTGCAAAACTGTAGACCTCTTAACACCCTTTCAGAGCTTGAACTCATGAGGTCAGGTGAGAAGTAGAAACACAGGATAATTGAGCTCTTTGGATTCCGCGTATTAGGTGATCTTCTTTGTAAACAAATACTTAGCTACTGTTCTGTTACTGGTTTTGTAGATAGCATATCATGTCAACGCCCAGCTCAAGGCAACCTCTGCATCCATACTTTCATTGGCCCGCCGCACAATGGAAAGACCGCGATGACAAACTGACAATCATCCAGGCTACTCATGAGTAGACAAACGTTTTTGCAGCATTTTGAGCATCGCGCACGTCATTCGCATTAAAACGGATAAATAAAGACCAATTCATGATTTGACATCAACATTCCCAGTACGATGGCCCACCACTTCTTCTGGGCTGTTGCATCACGATCACACTATAGATTGGCCTGAGCTTGTCGACCTGAATGAATGTGAAATGATGTACCCAATGCAGTCACCCAGTCGTGAAATGGAACAGCAAACAGATAGAATCGGCACCATCACAGAGTTTGAAAGCTGTACATCGGTGAAAGAAACCGTGGAAGTTGTAGGTTGAGTGCACAGGTTTTACAGCTGGTAATAATAATAATAATGTGTATATTGAATGTGTGAGTATACAGTGTGCATAAATGTGCGCGGACGCAATCGCTAAAGTGGATATTTTCACCGTACATAAGGAAGGCTTTGATTTTGGAAAAAATGCTTTCAAAAACGCAGCAGATTGCATGTCACTGTTCAAATGGCATGTGATATGATACTGACAATATACTGCATGCTTCTCTGGTATAAATGGGATAATATTTCATTTTCTAAAGTTTTCCCCGCCGATAAAGTTGGTAATCTCCCATGCAAAGACAACCTACACAAAGGGTTATGCAGCCGTGCAGTTCTGCGTAGAAGACCATCGTAGTATGATGTCGTAAGAGCCTTTCGATAATCTCAGTGAGGTCCTCAATGTATGGAAGCGTTATTCGTTTGACTTCAATTTGTGCTGTTGTGTCAGACGCACTCAACTCATTAAGCGATCACCAAATTAAATTTCTCGGGTATTCGTTTCTCTAGAAAGCCGTATATAGGCGTTTTTCTTGTTTAGTCTTGGATTCTGTAGTGTTGCATTGTTCCGATTTGCTCGAAAAGTACCCGAATGCAGCTTCATTAGTTGCGATTTGGATGGTTGCTGTGCTGGCTCATAATTTGGCTGGTATGTATCACCTTTATGTAGACCTCACTTTGCAGTTGTCCAGAAATAACAGCCCTCTGTTGTTCTCTTATTCCATTGTGAAATCGATGTCAAAACTTTTCGCATTTGACTCATTCGCTGCAGTTCGTTCTTTGTGATAGTCATAGAATTATCACCCACGTGCCGAATCGGTATTTTGGGACATAAATCTGCAATACAACTCGTCCAATTATGATTTCTGCAACAAATTCTGAAATTGGCAACCCCATTGACGCCTCGGAGTTGTTCATACTACTCTCCGTTGAACTCGACCCATATGGTCAAAAATAAGTTGAGTACATTGCAGAGGCCCTCTCACGTTTTCTCCGGTGGGTCACAACGCTCAATCAACTGTTCAGGATAATGTTCGGAGAAACCAAGGGGTGCAAAAATCAATCAGAATGAAATGATAGCTCACTGCTCACATCTGCAGTTCTCAATTCTGTCAAGATAGGCGTTGGCGAAGTTTTGGACAATGACATACAAACTGGATCGCTGAGAAGGAGAATCTCCGCCAATTTCTCAGTTTTTACTCGGTCACATATTTCGAGTTCAGCAAAGAATATTTTAAACAACATGAGGTTACCACTCTCGGGTTCTCTCACAACGCAACAGCTGAAAGGAATTGTATTGCTCAATGTGCATCCTAAAATAGATACACTGTACGTGGACGACACGTACAACCACTAACCCACCGCTACGCACAACTACGCACTGATGATGTCACCTCGATTGGTGATGAAACGTTTGCAACCAAATTGCCCAGCTCAGCGAACAAGCCAACGACCATCTACACTACCTGAGCTACCGACATTCTCCTCTATAGAAAACGACACTTTTATCATTATCAAAGTGGGTGAACGTAACGATTAGGCCTGCTTTGCTGGACTCTCATTCTCCATCAAACTGGCTTATTTGGAACGGCAACTATGAGCCGAAATTAGCCTTTCGACGGTATCAGCAGTGTATCAACCTTCGGGACCGTGTTCGATAAGCAGTTCCGCAACGTAGTGTCAAATCTCCACAAGTAAACTAATCATAAGAGAGGGACTCAGCTGAGATTCAGTTTAGTATCTTGTTGAAAACAAATTGGTATGTAGATGAGCGCATTTCGCGAATCGCGTAGAATTTGAGTTTAGGTAAACCACAACGTTGACAGAAACCTGGGGGGTGCGCTTGCTTGATGAGCTCCCCTTAACGGCGAAACCGGCAAACTTTTGTGATATGTTCCTCCAAGTCGACATAAACCAGTTGTTTAAGGTTTTAAACGAGTTCTTCTCTGGTCAAGTCAGATGTAACTTTTCACTGCACAGACGTTTTTAGTGCGGTGTATGTCGGCATCTGGTGGGACTCGCCAAACCTTTACATGTGGATCGAATAGAGTTGGCGAGTGTGTTGATGACAGGCCAAGTTGACGAATGCCAGTTTGTGGTTGTCAGCAAATTGCGATCATTAGCAGAATTGGTAGAGGGTCCAATCCGACTGTAATTCACGTAGTCCCTTCCAATTCCCAGACTGCCATAGCACCAGCTCACCGATATATACGAACGAAAATTGCTAAAAGACTCACGAGCGATGTTCACATTAAGTGAATCGAAAGAACCAGATTCTAGATGATGCCCGAATTCATGTTATTCAGGTCTTCACATCTTAAACTCCCGCTACTCCTCCAACTAGTAAAGGAAGCCTCTTAGCCGATAAATAATGCTGATGTAGTCTGCTAATAGGAAGATATCTTGCCGATTAGTTCTCATTCTGCCGCACAACCACATCAAACTTGTGTCCGTAACCGTATTGGAACCTTACACGGTGATCCTGCCTAAAAACTATTGCCAAATAATGCGGGTCCACAAAACCATTGATTACACTTCTTAGTACTCTGTGGACCACCTCTACGCATCGATCATGGAAAATATGCTCCGCGGTTTATATGGGTCGCGAAATACGCTGCTTTACAAAGTGATTTGGTTTTGACGATGGACTTAACTTAATTCCAGTTTCCGGCATTCATAAACTGAATGTGCTGAACAAAAGTGCTCTCGCGCTTCAATTGACACTCTGTTTAAAATTTTTGGCATGTATTCTGGAATAAGTGAATTGTAAGGTTGTTAAGATTTTTTCGACCACTCACTATTTGTGTAATCTTTATAGGGTGCTCATTATGTGGGTGCGATCTCCGTCAACTAGAACCCGGGTTCTATTCGGTTCATCTGAATCCCAGACAAATATCTCGTGTGCAATATTTTCCAAGTGGATGACCCGCACAAAGCCGGTCCACATGATGAGCCTCAAGAAGGGCATAACCAATTGCGGACTGTCGAAGAGGTTTCCAGCAATATACACTCATCTGCAAACTAATTTGGTTCTTTCGAGAGACTCACCTGGAACCCAGCTGAATCTTTCGTTTATGATGTTCTCAGGCAACTGAATGTGCTGCACCAGGCCGCCTCATTTTTCAGTCGCTACGATATTTGAAATATCGCGATACATGTATATTTGTAATGTACTACTCATAAGGTTGCTGAAAATCCATCGACAGCCCACGACCGGTTTCGCCCTTCTTGGGGCTCACCAGGTAGGCACAGTTCCCGGGTCTCCGTCAACCTTATGTTCTACTTGCGGTGGATGAACCTAACACTTTCCTGACTATGTTATTGTTGCCAAGGTCGTTAGCCGTGTAGAAGTGGTGAATTGCTATGTCAACTAACACGACAACCAACATAGTATTCATACTTTAATCATATGGTCGTGTTCCTGAGGGCTGTGTTCATAGATGAAAACAACACCATTTCAAGAGTGACTTAACCGGCACCATACATGAAGCATTTCCGTGTTCGTTCAATACCAATGAGCTCTTAACAACGCTTAACACAGTTTTCACGGAGCTACTAGGCACGGGACTTCTGTTTTACATGATATATTTCCCTGTCTTGAATAAAATGGTCGATGCATATTTTTTGTTTGGTTCCCATTCTTATGCAAACCTTAAGTCTACACTCAACCACGAAAACAGTGTACTTCCTCCAGACTGGTTCGAAATTCGTCCACGCTTCTTCTACGACTTGTTTTTCCTCCCGGCCACGGAAAACCTCACGATATTTTCACAAAAGTACTGAAAATCTTTGACAGCTCATCTCATCAATTAGGTGCAGTTCCCGAGTTTCCGTCAACCATATGTTCCACTTCAACCCAAATCGGACAGGTCTCGACAAATACAGTCAGCCGTTTGCATATCAACTGGGTTTTCACAGAAAACACAAATAAATCTCTATCTTAGGATATTCTTCAACTGAACGTGCCGCACACAAGCCGCCTCATGTTTCAGTTGGTACGATATTCGAGATATCGCAGAATATTTTCGGTATGTCTGCTGCTGACGCGCTCCAGTGCCCAATGCCGAAAAAGATCCCCCTCCAGTACCCAATGCCGAAAAGGACTCACAGAAGGGAACACAACAGCTAAATTCCGAACAAGCGAGCGCGAAAGTACAACGGTCTCAAGCTATTTATTGGAAGGACACTGTTTGAACTTAGTCCAATGCTTGTGCACACGGTCTGGCTTTGGTACGAGGCTGTGACGTGCTGTATATTGCGGGATCGTTGCCTCACCTTGATGAACGCTGACTCGCGCTGCCTGGGTTTGCTACAAGGCTGTGAAGCGCAGCATATTGAGGGGACGTTGTCTGTCTGGGCAACATCTAGCGGAGCTTAGAGTCTCAGTAGGTTTCGGGCACTCGGTGGTTGCTTTCGGGAATCTGACCTTCCTGATAATTTTCTTGAAGGAAACTACTCACAAGATTGCTGAAAACTCCTTAACAGATCAGACCAGTTTCAACCTTCTGGCGCTCATCAGGTAGGCGTACATTTCCTATGATTTGTGCTCATATTCTGTCTGTCCCCACCCAACAACCTTATCCTATAATTGGATTAATTAATCTTCTTTCCAAGTCAAAGATAAAACAGTAAATGACTGCTTACGAAAGCGTTCCACACATCCATTTTATTAGGGTACGTGCTTCCAGATGTGACATACTACAAGCAAGAGATATTTCCTCCTATCTGGGGCACTAATCCAGCACTAATACCCGAAATTCGTGCCTACTCGGGCTACTAAATTCTATATTATCTGATACATTTTACTCATCATGTTTACAATCCTCCAAACACTTCATGAAGGTCGTCTGACTTGAATCAAAGCGGAAATGAAACATACCATTGGATCTTTTTCCCGTGGGATCATCTTTCTTCGTGGGAGACCAGGGAAAGTGTCCAATATCGTTCCGGTTTGGAAAATCGAGAAACTACCGATAATCGAACAGAATTTTAACATTTTTGTTGGACATTGGGGACACAAAATACTCTTCAAATGCAGTGAACCTCTGAATGGCTAATAGCCCTAAGGAGTAAGCAATATATGCTAGTCTGCACTACAGGGGATTCATAACTCTACAGTCCGGCAAATAAACATTCTAAAAAAACAGAGTGACCTTGTTTCGTCCCATTATTGTCTATCATTGTCGTGGGGCCTGTTTATCTGATTTTTTGCTGACAAACTGTCTGTTACAGAGCTTAAGGTCAATAAACAATAATCTCTTTTCTTGAAAGAAACTACTCCCAAGGTTACTGAAAACTCTTTGACAGTGAAACCGGTCGCTGGCTGTCAAAAATTTTTCAGCAACCTTGTGAGTAGTTTCCTCTATGAACATATACCGCGATATCTTGAACATCGTACCAACTGAAACATGAGGCGGCCTGTGTGCAGCACATCCAGTTGAAGAACATCGTAAACGAGAGATTCAGTTAAAAACCAAATTGATTTACAAATGATTGTATTTGCCGAACTCTTGTCTGGAACTTTAGGTATCTTCTAATTGGCTGTTTTTTTAGCTTCACGTAAACGACACGTACAGTAACATTAGACGGTTTGTCAAACATAGAGCACAGCACATAGGAGCGATTGAAAGTTCGCGCCGGCATCCAGTCCGCTTTAGAGCTACATACCTTAATGGGCCGTTTCACAGGTCTGCAGGTGCTAAGTTTGTAGGACACGCAACAGTCTGCGTCTAACAAGCGCTTCAGTCGGTTCTCCTGATCCAGCTTGTTGTACTTCTTGTCGCACCGCTCAACCGTGAGTTTTACTTTCAGGTCATGTTACGATAATCCAGTGTGTTGAAAAACGGAGCTATAAGCCTTGTCGGTTGAATGTTCTGATCTTACGTGAAACGATACGAGGGAGATAGATAGAATGGCTGGCTAGCATGCGCTACTGAACCGGGTTCATAAACTTACATTCATCTCACCTGACCTGATTGCGCTCACAACTGCATTCATAAACTGTTGAAATATCCAATCCAAAACGCTTAAGGTCATTTTGTTGTACTGACCTGCGTGGTAGGAATGACAAGGCTGGACCGATATGACTGGATGTCGCTGTGATAAACTTAGAAATGGTTGAATAAAAATCGTGCATTTGAAAGCATCAACTTGAGCAACAAAGTGCTTAACGGCCAGTTTTGAATGAGAGGTTGACAAATGAAGACCATCTGTAAGCCGCAAGTACAAGACAGGTGAGAGTCTAGGTCTCATCCATTCGATTAGACTGTCCAGAACCCATAGCTCGACTGGCAATCGGGGCTAGTCAGGATTTTTATATACTGTTGTAATGTTGTTCGGGGAATCAAGCAGCGCGGCAATCACTTCCGGTAGGGCTTCAGACGAGCCTGTTTGGTTCGTTGCTACCGGACAAACAGGTAGAATGACACCGTTACAGACATACGTCTAGCCAACCTTATAGATTCTCGCGGTTGCCCAGGTTTGCATTTGACTGAATCGTTACTACCCAGAATCTCCAGGCAACGTATATCGATCACAGGAAATGTCAACTTTAATTGCCACCTCCGTCTGGTAAAATGTTCAAGCTCTTTCCTATTTGTATTTTCTGTTTATTCCAAGGTTTACTTGTGGCCAAACCAGACCACGTCTGTCCTTCTGTTATGTAATTTCTATCTTGAATGCCTGGATCTTTATGATTTGTTTGCTACTTTCAGCAGCCTTCAGCCCCGTTTTTTGTCACCAGGCGGGGCCTCTTACCATGCATTGTGTTCTAACCGTTTGACCTCCTCTTTTGCACTGTTTGGGTTTGTGCTAAAGATCGCGGGTTTTTTGGTCATTTTGGAGCCGTTTTGAAGCTTGGAGTAGATTAAACAGAATTTGACGTTTTCTGACTCTTTTTGGACTTCATGTTGTCCTCCGAAATTGATCGAAAAGATAAAAAGAAATCCCATCGTTCGTATAGCCACCGGGGGAGATGGCTCAAATGTTTAGAGCGCGAATTTACTGACCGGAAGGTCCGTGGTTAGAATCCGACCTCTGCCTCTCGACTTCCCCTGCCTAGGTTTGGGTGACCTGGCAGTATCCCAGCCCTCATGCTTCCTTCGGGTAGCATGGCGGCTGGGCACCGGAAGGGTGTTACAGCTGAACGACTTCTTAATAGCCAGATATCTCTCTAGACTTCTCTAGAGGAATTGGTGGTTTTCACTGCGTATCAGGTCTACCTAGACAAGAGCTATATAATTACGTGCAATCGTCTCAAGTGGCCTCCCGTTGTCATTCAAACTCGTATGAGCAGTCCTATCTCTGTCCTATCGCAATTATTCTCGCAACCAATTGCAATTGATCAAAAAATTGGATAACAGGGTCCTGACTGGGAAGTTTTAACTGGCGGAACAGCCGATCAACACAACCGGGATGGTTACTGGATCGTCGTTCATGTGGTCGGGCTAAATAATCACACTGCCAAAGCGTCAACACCTACACCTGTTCAGACGTGATTGCTCAGTTTCACACAGAGCGCCCTAGTGGAACCCCGCATGTCATATATCCACAGTTCAAACCCAGTATGGCCAAGATCGTGTGCATTTTCGTGAACTCTGACGAAAGCGAAAGTCAGTGCTTTGCCCTTTCGATCTGGATTCTCCGGAGTAATTGCACCAGGACAGGAGGGAAACGTGAGTGTGGCACAATGTCATCAAGCGTGTTCGACGTTTGAGTCACTGGGTCTGTTTCAGACTTTTACATGGTGACTCTGTTTGAACTTTATAATATCCTGGGAAATTGGTGGAAACTAAAACCAAAATCTAGGATTTGATAAACTTAGAAGAGTATCTAGGGTAAATGTCGGCCTTCGCAATGTGCCAGATTTATTTGGACCAAAGCTGGAAACGTTCAGCGGGTTCGTCTGGATTCGCCTCACTCCTTTGTAAAGAGGAACTTCTATCGTTTAGAATTTAGGACTCTCTTGAATGATGTGTTCAGTTTTCAGACAGTAGCATTATTTCCAAACTAATGCACCTTGGCGTCCAACAAGACTTAACTAATATGCTTTTCCCTCCTGATAGGCCATATGTTAGGGTCAACGTGGCTCAGTGGTTACTGCACTCCCAGAAAAACGTTGACAATCAAAGAAACTCGATCCGAAGTAAAAGAACCAAGTGAAAAATAAACAAAGTAGTCATGGTACACTACTCATAAGATTGCTGAAAACTCTTCGACAGCCCACGACCGGTTTCTCCCTTCTTAAAGCTAATCAAGTAACCACAGTCTTCGAGTTCTTGTCAATCTTATGTTCTGCTTAATTCAAATTAGCGAAAGTGATTTTGGAAAGATACTCACTTGGAATCCGACTGAATCTCTCGTTTAGGATGTTTTCAAGCAACTGAATCTGCTGCATCAGGCTGCTTCATTTTTCAGTTTGCACAATATTCAAGATACCACGATACATTTTATCACACATTGCGTTGAGTGGTATTCAGCAATCTAATTACCGATACAAATCATGCGTCCAGATGAATGAAATTCAGCAGTCAACAGTCACCCTACTCAACACATCAAAAACGTACGCAAGAGCTTATCAACATGAAGACTACTCTGACGACGTCATATTTTATCTGGGCAACCGTGCCATGCTGTAGCTTGTTACGACATACTAATGAGGGCGAAGCTCGTGCACGACATTCAGGGCAAAAGATGAAAATCGACCATTTTTATCGTTCGAATCGTCTCCAAAACGTGGTGTCTTTCGATGTATTTGGGTGCAGATAACGGTCAGCATATAGTCTCGGTCGATAATCCATGCAACCATATCGGACTGTTTCACCACACTTACGGTCACACTACGATCACGCAGAATCATGCGCACACGTCCTCATAGTCGTGCCAGTAAAAGTGTAGAAAAATTTAAAACAAAACGATAATGATCTGGTCTTGATCTGATGTCAAGCAGTGCACAAAAGTAGGCGCGCTGTATGGACCGATGCATAGTTTGTCTACAGTACTGCGCCAGGAGGCTTTTTATTCAGATTCATGTCAAAAAAGGACATCTGAATCTCCAAAACACTTCAGACGAAGGAAACGATGACTTCTAATCATCCCGTTTTTCAAGCCTATCCTCGATAATATCGCAGGTAAAAGCGCGACGATGGTTGGTTGCAAAGATGAAATGTTGGGGGATTTTAATCAATAAGAAAAACGTACGAAGATGGCTTGAAAATCATGCTATTTTTGGAAGGCAACTGGGTCGAAGACATTGTCACAAAGATTTCAGGACCAACAAAGATTACAGTGTTGTTGCCGAATTTTATCAAACCAAAATTCTTGTTGTTTGTTCAGTCATTCTCCTCTATTGTCTTGCTAGTTGTGTAAAATTTGGAACAAATACCTTTGTTTAGAAAGTAATAATAGACAACTTTGCATGCAGTACTAAAAGGGTTGATTCTCTTCCAAGTTAACAAATAGAAAATCAATCAGTCAATGTCTGAATACGTGATGCGCTTACCGTTATTGAAGGACGAGTACAAGTCTAAGTGCGAGTTAATCACAATGCTACTGGCCTGAAGGTCATGACTGCGACACGTCCTACTAGAGTTCCTTGAGGTGATTCTCAATAAGACTGAAAGCTGAGAGTGCTTCTCAGCTAATCAGTACAGACTAGCTTCACTTAGAGGGCGAAATCTCATTTCAAAATTGAGCGATGTTTTCATCTACCATCTACCGATTTTAAAATTACCGACTGGTGTTTTTTACAGCACGTAGATTACCGTTGCACATCCGGTATGATTCTTTTGGTCTCTCCATTAAAACCTTGTGCTGATAAATTTCTGTTTCAAGTAGAACATAAGGTTGACGGGAACCCGGGGACTGCGCCTACCTGATGAGCCCCAAGAAGGGCGAAACCGGTCGTGGGCTGTCGATGGATTTTCAGCAACCTTATGAGTAGTACATTACAAATTTCTGTTTCCCTTATAGCTGTGTGTGATGGGTTGAAATTTCAATGTAGCAACCCACTTTTTGATGAATGTTTGAAAAAATGAAGCACTAATATCTCTAATAGGCCATAGTGGGCTTTTTTCCACATACAAGCCGGTTTCTGTATGAATATGTACAGGTTTTAAGTGAAATTAGTTTGCTATCTGAGTATCCATTTGAACGCAAAACTGGCTCGTCATAATATCTTTGTCAGTTAAACATCAGAACAGAATGAATCTGCCTGTCCTGACTAGACACAAGTGCGCACGTTTGGTCGTTTGCTGTCACGTGATTTGTGGAAGATTTTTCCGCAATCAGCGGTTGGTGAATACACCATTCCACTTGATTTCGACATTGATGTTGACCAGCCAAAAATTTAGTAAACTGTGCTGAACTGAACTTATATGTCACAGTAGTAATAGACTGAACGGTCTGTAGGAGCATGTATATTGCGTATTCTGATTGTTCGGAAAATGATGGAAATGACGGTGTGGAACTCGTGCAAACCGAGACGGAGAGAGATACGGACTAAGCGGGCCCCAACCATGGATTAGGAATGCGTCAAGCGGGTCAGATTCCTGAAAGCAACTACTGAATGTCCGAAATCTACTGAGACTCTAAGCTCCGCTAGATGTTGACCACACAGACAACGCCCCTTCAATATGCTGCAGTTCCACAGCCTTGTATCAACCCAGGCAGCGCAAGTCAGCGTTGATCATGACCAGGCAACACCCATGCAATTATCAGCGTGTCGCAGACTCGTACCAGAGCCAGACCACGTACGTCAACATTGGATCAAGTTAGACAGTGTCCCTCCAGTAACTAGCTTGAGACCGCTGTATTTTTTGAACTCGCAAACACTCCCGCTCTTGCACTCGCTTGTTCGGAATATAGCTCTTGTGTTCCCTGCTGTGAGTCTTTTTCTGGCACTAGGCTCTGGAGCGCGTCAGCAGCCAGATGCAACAGGTTGGCTAATCGGCAGATATAACAGAATGAACCAATAGCAGTCTTCCGTTTCGAGTCCAACAGAGGCTGTCTTCAAGCTGAAACAAGAGCCAAAACGATTACAAGGTTATGTTTGGCGTGTAACTGGAGATAAGTTTGAACGAATCGTCAAAGCTGGTACACACCTGACGATAAACAGGGGACCGCAGCGAACCCTGATACTGGTAGATGAATCAGAGCAGATAGGGAGTTAGTGCTCTAGACGGCCTGTCATCATCTTCATCATCATCATCATCATCATCATCATCATCGACAGCATCACATCAGTGTTCAACACCGATGCTTCACTGCCGTACAACCATGACTTATTTGAAAGCCATATTGTAAAGAAAAGAGTAAAGGTGGACGGGGAAGGGACTTAACACAATCATTCCGAGGTGCCTACACCGCCAGACATTCACTCAGAAAACCTGGATAGAAGCTGACAACAAGAACGCCACTGACATCGGTTGGAAGCCATATCTTGTAGTAGCTCCAACCAGGCACAGTGAGGATCACGCGGTCCCCATCCTGGAAGGCGAGTAGCACCAACTGCACCCAAGCGTTTCGTGATCTCCTTCATACTCCTCTGCCAAGTCAAGGGTTGGCCACCTCTCTGTTTACGCCACTCCGAATTGGGCATGGAAAACAGTACTCTCTTCGGCAAACGATGGTTCG
>NW_008751678.1:188323-209043 GCF_000715545.1 Opisthorchis viverrini
CCCCGTCCACCTTTACTCTTTTCTTTACAATATGGCTTTCAAATAAGTCATGGTTGTACGGCAGTGAAGCATCGGTGTTGAACACTGATGTCGTGGTGTCGATGATGATGATGATTTTGGCCTGAAAGTGAAGCCAACCTTCGCTGAAATGCTGAGATTTACTGTACGAATGTTATCCGTCAATTGTAGTCTTCGTCGTTTCATCTGGCCGTATTTACTGAGTCAATTCTGGTGTGCTGCTGAAAAGCCTGAACAGACATGTCTGGAAGTAACCAGTAGGCACGTTCTGGAAGCATTGTGATCTATATCGACGTGAAACCCAAATTTGGAACCAGTTTCGTGTCAGACCCCAACCAATTTTCTGGTTATAAAAGTACAAAATTCAAGTAGAGTAAGATCCAGTTAACCACCTCCATCCCCCATCCACAAGTTAATTTTCCCGGCATCCTTCGACGAACACGACCGAAGAAAGTTTGAGGAATGTTCCATTAGGTTGTCCTAGAGAAAAAACAAGACCACAGAATCCGGGTTCAGCATGAGGACCACTTGCCCCAACCAATTCATCGTAAATTTTAGCCATCCACGCTAACCAACAAACAGGACCGGGGGAATGACACTCAGCACAGATCAAGTCGGCTAATCATAAGAAATCTCACGGATCGGTTCCGTCTTAAAACCCAGTCAACCTGCTGACCTACTCACTTGGCCTGACGAAGCTTTTGTGTCGAAAGCGAAACGCTGTCCAGCAATAAATCCACCGATCGTTTACCAAACCTCTCTGAAACGACGACTACCCAATCGGTCTCAAATATTTCCCAATTGAGTGCAATCGTTTTTATACTATCAAAATGCACTTTTATTCAAAGATCAAGATTGTCGAATTTGTATCAGCCATCCAACAGCTCGCGATTACAAATAAGGGAGTATGCTTTTTGTTCGCCGACTTCGAGTTGTTGTATATCTCTCCAGCACTCTATAGCAAGCAGAAAATAGCAACCAACCGAGCAAAATGTCGTAAGAAGTCATAGAATGAAGGGAAGACAGAACATGACGAAACAGAAATCTCAAGCCATCTGATCAGAACAGGAAAGAAAGTCATTAGACATGAGCTAGTTAAGGAACCAATCAGCCACATAGACTACAACTCAGCACATTTCGGGATTTCTGTTGATGGTGTTTATCAGTTGCCCAGTCACAGAAATAGATACCAATCATTCTTTGAAAACTACATAAACTCCACTAGGTAAGGAAGAACTACCTACCCAACCACGCACTGGTGATGTAAAAGTTACAAGACGTTTGTCAGCTAATTGTCAAACTCCGCGAGCAGTTCAGGGGCCACCCGTTCAACCATCAATGAACACATTCGAGCGACATTTATTCTAGTACATCATCATTTAGTTCACAGTCGTTCAGTTGAACAAATCATTGCCTTAAACACCTGAGTGTTTCTAGCTGCCTAGTTTACACAACCGTTTGGTAGCCACAGTTTCACTAATCAGGATCATTTTCACCATACATCGTTTTGCTAACATGTTGTGGACAGCTGCAAGCTATGTGCTCTTGTCGTGCTACAAAACAGTTATCAATACTGTTGAATCTTACTTGATATTAGGATAATTCCCCCATTCATTTGCTTAATGCGTCCGTGTACTTTTGATCTCCAGTTGTTTTGCTTATCCATACCCGCCACTCACCTTGCCGCAGAGGCCGTCGTGAGTGCGGTGTCTGAGTGCGAATTTGCGATGCTGACCTACTTACCCATGTGCATTCATGCCCGTTTGCTGAGCCTGTCTTGACCTGTTTTCTCATAAGGTCCGGGTGATCGCACGTCCAATGAGAATCACGAGACGGTCGTCAGGATGGGCGACCGCAACCCAGGCCACTGAGCCACCGTTGTTTGGCACGCAGACGTTGACACTGCATTGTGCCGGTCGGTGAGAGGCTTGTGCACACTGTGACGCTGAAAACGTGGACAGTTGAGATTTGTTGTATGTATTTGCTTGTCCTTGTGTAGATAGTATCGTAGACTTACGAACCCAATTCTTCCTTTTGATATTCAGGATTGTCGAACCTACGCGTCACTCAAAGTTCCGTATCTGGACCCTCAACAACTATACAGTTTTTAGAAAGAACTTCCCAATATCCGCGCGAAACAATATGTAAATCCCCGATAAATCCACAAATTCAAACGACGTGGCTAAATATGCTAACAAAGAAAATGCGGAAATCTCAGTCCGCTAGACAAGAAACTGCTCGAGAACATCACAAACGAGAGATTCAGCTGGGTTCCGGGTGAGTCTCTCGAAAAACCAAATTAGTTTGCAAATGAGTGTGGAGAGAATACACAACCGACAGACGGTACAGTCGGCCAGCTATGTACTTGGATACACTATTTTCAGTCGACAGTCGGATATCACTTGCAGTCGAATTCCTTGAGGTACAAAATATCAAGGACAAAAGCTGCTGGACATAGCCGGCCTTTGGTAATTAACGTCTGGAAGATCGGTGAGCAGCTGGTTACGAGACACTGAACAGTTTTGGGGGCAAGTTATACACCTCGGGAATCCAGATTTACCGGATAGTTAAAACTTATGCACAGTAAGTAGAACGCTGCTGTCACAGAATTTCTTTGACATTTTGCGAGATCTTAGTCCCTGTTTTCTATCAGTTTTAGAAAATGTTTCTTGTAATGAATAAGTAACTTCTGTGCCTTTTGTTTGTTATATGAATGAGATATCCACTTTGTCTGGTTGAGGACGCTGCAGGTAATGGCTTCTAATCGATATCGATGGCGTTCTTGCTATCGGTATCTATCCAGTTGGTCTGAATGAGTTTCTTGAGATGCAGGCACCTCAGAAGTTTATCAATAAATCCCTTCATCCACTTTTATCCTTCTCTTTAAACTAAGATATTCAAATAAATTATGGTTGCATGGCTACAAAGCGTCAATGTTGAACACTGATGTGCTGTCGGTGATGGTTATGTCTTTTTTGGATGGCGTAATAAGTGCGGGGAGTTCTCAAGAAACAGTCAAGGAGCCCCATACATCGATACCGATGCGGGCAAATGCAACTGAATCGTGCAAGCAAGTTAAACTATGTTCTTGATGGAACTGTCCGTAAGTTCGAGAACACTACAAATCAGCTCCGAAGTGAACACAACCATTTTTCCTTATTATAGAGAGTCTTGAGATGGATGTTCGCTATGCAGAGTTGCGGCGTGAGTTCTCAAAATGTTGATTTCCTCCAGGAGCACAGACACCATGAGAGGATGGTCGTATTGATCGGACAATAGTCAACGGGCGATGGTAAAAATCTGGGCATTCTTTTAGAGTTGATTCATTCGTTTATTCAGCTATAAGCAAGGTCCATTATTCTGCTTGAAGTGACTGAATAGCCCCAATTGAAGTTATGAGAGGTACGGTGGTAGCGAGCAGAGTTTGCTTTCCATGATTCATCATCCTGACTAATGCACCAAGAATTCACTGCATTACCAGTCAGAAATCACACGGTATCTGTGTAGAGGGATGAGCCAGAGGAACATGGATCATTGGATCCTTAAGACAAAATGATTCGTCACAATCGGGATAGGCTTAGGCTCGTAGATCAACGTGGTCGGCTTGAATCAGTGATCCATTGACACAGTCAGTTTACCGCACCCTTCTATCCCCTCCTTACACAGTTACCGGTGGGTGAATCTAATCATCCTGCCGTGGTGATAACTTAGTCGTTTAAAAAGAATCGTTCAGTTGTAACACCTTCCGGTGCTTAGCTGCCATGCCATCCGAAGGAAGCACGAGGGCTGGGATACTGCCAGGTTGCCCAATCCTAGACACGGGAAGTCGAGAGGCAGAGGTCGGTTTCGAACCACGGGCCTTCCGGTCGGTAAATTCGCGCTCTAATCATTTGAGCCATCTCGCCTCCTCTTAGTCGTTTAGCAACAGGTCTATAGGAACTTACAATGCTCTCACTCCTGGAGAAATACACTCATTCGCAAATTAAGTTAATGTTGACGGCTGACTCAGTTGCACCGGTTAAATCCCAGCTGAATTTCCCCTGCATAACATCCTTCAGCTGAAAATGCTGCACAAAGGCCGGCATATATTTGACTTGAGAGGTGATCCCTGGCATCACAGCACATTGTCTAGACGGAATACATTGGTAAAGCCAAAGACCGGTTCAGCCCTTCTTGCGGCCCATCAAGTAGGCGCAGTCCCTGAGGTCCCCGCGAACTTATGTTTTAATTATACCAAAGAATATCATGAACGAAACACTCACCTGGCTTGAGTTGTGTCTCCCTTTAAAACCGAATTAGTTTGCGGACGGGCTTATTTCGCGATTAACGTACAACTTGGTGCCGACCTAGAACAGGGGCTTAATGGAAGCCAAGGGTTGTGGGGCCTCAATTTCTGTCCAAGTTCTCTGGCTTTTCGTTTGCAGTGTGATTGCCTGGGTTCAAATTCAAGAGGAACGAGATTTTCGGACTGTTTCAAGGAAGTTTAGCAAAGGAAACAAACCAGAGCGCGACTCAAATGTCACACTGCTTGCATCATTTGAAGACTGCTAAAGTGCATATTCTGCAACAAAATCTCGACGTGCGTGCCCAGTTCCCTGATTATGGAACAGTCGTGCGTCCGTAGGTCTGAGTGCTCGGCTATGGGCCGTCTGGTCCGGACCAAATCATCATACAATGACTACACCATCATGGCAGGCCGCACGCGACACAGCAATTCAGTCACATCATCACGCATCAAATATGCAAACGAAGGCGCATGACCTTCGTACCAATCACAGAACACCTGACTGAAATGAACTGCCATTTTTGCGTTACTTTTGACTCCTGTTAAGATGTCGGCAATTCATTTATGCTGCCGGGCAACTTGCTGTTGTCAAGGTTACAACAAAACATGGAACTCTCCCAACCGGGTTTCCGGATGGAGTCACGACGTTTGAGTATGTGTTGAGGCAGTCGTGGTGCACACGCTGTTGTTCAGTGGACTTCACAAGAATAAAAAATATGCGCCAACCAACCGAAGATTTGACGCGGCTAGGTGTGAGCAAAGTAAATCAGGCAGAGCTCATCCAGAACTTAGACGGAGTGAAATAACCTGTTTTCAACCGGGAGTCGGTTCACCTCGACTCTGGTGTTGTCTGTAATGTTTTCGAATGGCCATACCTCTTCAGTTCTGTGTCACCCATCTTCATGTGTTCAGAAACCAACGTTCGACTTCTTAACTTTCGAAAATTTGAATGCGGTCGAAAATGCATGGAGAAGCAAACTCAGGAAACAAAACCAATAATACGCTTATTAGCTGAACACCATATGACTCAATTTCAGCCACTGTTTGATTGTTTTTGTCGCCACAGTAGTGGTTGCTGTATGGCATAGTGCAGATGGCGTGGTCGTTGATGAAATTCAAAGAAAAGTCAGTAGCGCGGCACTGTTCGGATTCGTCTGGGGAGTAGATTTCTGATTGTGGGCTCCCAGAGAACGAGGGCGAGAGAACTTGTTCAATGATCCCTGCCTGATTACTTTCCACACACTCCTCTCTACAGGTGTCACTTTATCTATGTGTAGGCTCTCCTACAGTTCACAAGACTGTCTGAACGTTGCCTCCAATTCTATTCAGCCGATCTTGTCTGGCTTCTGATCTATTACTCAAGCTTGATACACATCGGAGGGGAATGGGCTTTTTGGTCTTTCCTGGACTAGTTTTCTTTCACGGAGGATCTTCGATGAATCGTGGGTTACTGAGAACCCCTTCGTCACTTCCCAAGTAAATTGGTTTCCTTTTTGGAGGTAGCACTACCGAGGTTATGCTAGCTGTTTATTATTTTATAGTCCATCCCTATTTGGATCAGAAGAAAAACAATAAGTCGCCTGCATCGTCCAGTCGTGCATCGGTACTAGCCAATTACCCTGTCGATGTGGATAACCTAGAAGCGAATATTATGCTGTCTGTTTTCCTCCCTTTAGATATCACCAACTGCATGTGACAACGTAAGGTGTTATCGCACGGTTCATGGTAGTCTCCCAGTTCGTTAACAGGTCTGTATAAGAATAATACTTGTTACGCTCAATGAGACCGGTAGCACATCACGCCATCTTATACTCACTCGTATTATCGATCTACTAGTGTTCAAGTCACGTGGGACAGTGAAAAGGAAAATGATATTTACAATTGGTGCTGGTAACATGGATGAGCAGGACTCTGTAGGACAGCCAGGTGACCAAATATGCTACCATTTTATGTATCTCTGATAAAAAAGATGTACATGGGCTAATTTATGGTTTCTTTTCATCTCTGTCGCGCACAAAATTGTCCACTTTGAAAAAGTATTGATGATTCCATCGAGCTACTTATTTTAGTTGCCGGCTCTAGCGGTGTGATCGTGGTAAAAGTTATAGATTAACTGTTAAACGTTTAAAACAGATACCGACCTTGAGGAGATCAATGATGGACTTGTTTGCGAAGTCTGGTAAACTTGTTTCAGATATTTCTTTAATAATCTAGATAAAAAGTTTGTGTATGACGTGGAGGTGATCCGTCAGTGTGTAAGGTGAATTTTCAGCCTATCGTGATCTAAGGGATTATGCTTGTATAATGAATGGCGGATTCTGATCACTCTTTAAATACTGCTTCAAGACTCAGACATTACAGAACTGAACATATTGCTTGTATGGAGAGACCTACTCAAAAGAAATGAGTGCAGCAGCATCAGGCCTATTCTAGAGAGGGCTAGAATCAAACTAAACCATTCAAAACCATTTTGAAAGCAAGCGAACAAACATCTGAAGAAATTTGGAGAGAGCTTTTGCAACGTACGCTTCCAAGACAGTGCTGCTGATTTTTTCGTCGCCGATGATTATCAGCATCTCTCATCATCGTCCAGTAAAACTACAGGTCCCTAATTACTGGGGTTCTAAATAGTGGACACGGTCAGCTACTGGGACACACTGATAAGTCCACAGAAAGCTGTGTCCCAGTGCTTTTGGACCAACGGTAACAGGTATCCCTGTAGCTTGTCCAGTTGCAAACGAACGACTCTCACGTCCCCCTAGAGGCCAGGTGGCAGAACTTCATTAGGTTTCAGCTAGTCATACAACGCGAAGCTAGTACTTGTTAGTACTACTTTCTACCACTTCAAAGAGAGTGTAGAACAAAGATTTCCTGACATCTGCATGACGCCTTCTAGATCTAGACTTGCATTCAAGTGAAACACAAAAAGACTGATTAGGCTACAGATAAGGTAGTAGAATTGTAGTTGGCATAACTGCGCGTCCTTTCATACCCGGAAATTACCAGTTAAGCATCTGCCGGAAACGACTCCCAAAATTTTTCATTGTAGAACGAGATGACAGGCAACTAGTCCGTTAGTTAGATCCATACTCCTGCCAGGCTGTCTGAGCCTTCGTGAAAAGAAACTGGTCATTATTAAAGCACTGATTCAAAAATTACCTCGGTGAAGATTTCTCCAGTCATGATTCAATAACAGTGAATTCTAGAAGTGTCTTGAAGTGACTACCGCGGGCTCCAACACCAATGAATATGCTTGATGTTTAGCTTCTGCTCGTCCGGAATAATCGTCTGTGATTTGGACACCTATCGATCCCAAATTTCCCACTCATACTGTATCCCTTTCTGCACGAACTGATCCCAAATGTACTTCTTTCATTACATGAATGCCCCTTAGTATGATTGGCAGATAGATGGGTAGCAGTCATACTTTCACAGGGAGGATGTTGGGTGACAATGAATCTTCGTGATTTTTTGTAGTTTATTCATTGGTCCTCAAAATATACAGGATCGTAGTCAACGCACAGTAATTTCGTCCAAGAATCATCAGAAATGAGGCGAAAAATTCTGCAGAAATATTCTGAGATAACCTACAATATGACTTATCTGGTGCAATAGGATTAGCCTCCGCTGTTCCCGACAAACTCCGGTATGCTAAAGCTTTCGCAAAGCTCTGAAACACACTGAAACCAACAAAAACTCGCAAAATAAAGCTATCGAAATGGCTTGTTGTCTGGAGTCTACGAAATCTGTAAGGCCCTCATTACTGTAAGGTTTTAGGTCTACTACAGGTAGCATGATGTCGAATTTTACTATCCATGTCATCATACGGTGTGCAACAGCTCCGTTATGAACAGCATTAGGTATTTGTTCCCACGTATGTTCGTCTTTGTGCTGCCTTGGAAATCCCTAGAGAAAACTGTTGCGCTCTGGACAAAATTTAAGGCAGATACACTTATTTGCATATAAGTTTGATTTTGACGGGAGCCTCACCTGAAACCCAGCTAAATCACTTGTTTATGACGTCTTTAAGCAACTGAATGTGCTGCACCAGACCGCCCTGTGTTTCAGTTAGTACGGTATCTGAGATACCACGATACATGTAGAGACTTAGCTGGGTTCCAGATGAGTTCCCCGTCGAGATCAAATTGATACGCAAGTGAGTTCAAGTAAAACATAAGGTTGACGGAAACTAGGGAACTGCGCCCACCTGATAATCCCCAAGAAGGGCGAACGGTCGTCGGGTGGCGGAGAGTTTTCATAGACCCTATGAGTAGTGTATTACATCTATACAAGCTTATAGACTGTTGTCTCGCTGCAAGTGCACATTGTAGAGAACACGTTCCTTCAAGGTGTGGTGATCTCCGAAGAATTCATGTTATGTTCACCCAAGTTTTTAAATTCACATCTTTTGCGAGTTGTTTATTTCTAACCGAAATGAAGAAAGCGTTGGATTTATTGTAGGTGTTTTTCTGGATTTGTAGAGTTAAAGTTCACAACTCGCGTTTGAACAGTCGTACTCTAGTCCTGGCCTAGTTGTTCTTGTGAGATCACACCAAATGGCGGAAGCGCTGGACGTGACATTGTAATTTGATTCTGAACCCTACAATTCCCGGAAAACACCTACAATTAACCAAAATATTGTTCATCAGGTTTCAAGGGACCATGGAGCTACCTGACTAGGAAGTCCTGACAGGCGCATCAGTCGACTGAAAGAGCCAAAACAATTACTGGTTCGTTGTTCGAGGAGTCGGGCAAACCAATGATATCACTTAAGAGTGAACACGTTCGCCAGTTTAGACTTCAAAATTCAGATGCTTCCAGCCTGCCCTGTTGGAGCAGGTTTAACACGCTCGCCTCGAATGTCAGATATCCGCAGTTTGGACCCTGGCGCGGCCTAGGAGTGAGTTTCGTTGAGCTTGAGCTTCGCCTTCCGCCTCCCTCACTTCAGTAGTTAGACTCAGTTTCTAAATATTCAGCTAACATCACCTGTTAGGAAGTCCTGACTGAAACAGCCAAAACAATTACTGGTTCGTTGATCGAGGAGTCGGGCAAACCAATGATATCACTTAAGAGTGAACACGTTCGCCAGTTTAGACTTGAAAATTCAGATGCTTCAAGCCTGCCCTGTTGGAGCAGGTTTAACACGCTCGCCTCGAATGTCAGATATCCGCAGTTTGGACCCTGGCGCGGCCTAGGAGTGAGTTTCGTTGAGCTTGAGCTTCGCCTTCCGCCTCCCTCACTTCAGTAGTTAGACTCAGTTTCTAAATATTCAGCTAACATCACCTGTTCAGTATGGCACGTGGACATCGACTCGCTATTCACAAATCGAACGCCTCGTATGCGGCTCATTTGTTCATAACAAAGCACATGATTTTATATGTTTATCGGATTCACGTGATATCCGTACATGTGTGATCTAGGTAAAAAAAATGGGAATGAAAACAGTTAATTATGCCAGCGTGTGAAGTTTTGGAAGCGACTACAGACGGTACTGAGTAATGAACTATGCTCGAAAACGCGATCCAGTGAAGGAAATCAGGCTGAACAAATATCTACGCGGGGCATTAAGCGGATCAAGCAGGCCAAAGGATGCAGCTTAGTCAGTACGGCACTTTCTCACCAAATAAGAGGTCAGAAGCTTTATTCTCAGCCCGAATGAATGTCTTTTTGGTTGGTAGAATTAATACCTTGACTAAATGCGGGAAATCTATCGGGTCTTGGGCTCACAGGTTGTCAGAGACTCGCATTCCTCAATGACAAAGAAATTGCACTCAGGTTTCTCTGAATCAGAACAGGATTAAGATGAACCAGAGTGGGTTGCGTTTGGCTCCGCTGCTGATGAAGTGAGGTGAGTGGCGGCAAATTGCCAGTGGCCAAAAAGTGTTGGATTGGAGACGGTGTCTGTTGCTGTGGTGTAGGTTGCGATCCGGTAGCACTGACCTGGCCTCCTACAAAGACTGGAGGGATGTTGCCAGTGAGCCAGCCAGTCAGCTGCTGCTGCGTGAAAGAGAGTACTTTGATCATCGTGTTAGGTTCGTATTTGGGAGAAGCTCCTGGACCATTACCAGCGCAACCGGTGCAACAGTGGATACTACTGATGGGGCATGCGAGTAGTATGTTTTCTCATAAATACGTTTCGCGTCTCTTGAAAAGTGAGATCCATTACGGAATTTGTGGAGTCGCATTTGCTTGAATTTGTGCAACAGTCACCGAATATCCAGGAAATTTTAGGAAGACGCCTTCGAGGAGAAGATGGCTATTCAGTTTTTGTAAATGAGATGCATATAAGGGTTTTGGTACCCTGTTTAATAGTCTGTAACTATTCAGTTGGCGTCAGCTAAAAGGCTATTTTAACCGAAAACAGCTTTACCATAATAGTGGCTTCTGCCTACACTTCAAAACCTGTCACTAAAGTAGGCTGCCCCCTACAGTTTAAATGACATATATACATATATATATATATATATATCTGTAATGCGTAACCTAAGTAGGTTAGCTGGAATACGAATTCGTACACAACAGCAAAGCAATGGACACCATTGGAAACGTGACACTTGTTGAGTTATCTTGTGTTACCTCATCCTATCGTTCAGTTGCATTACTCCCATGTGTTATTTCAACTCCGGAATGTCCCAGGAGACGACGGCTGATTGGTCAGCTAAGCAAATTCCAGTTTAGTCATTAAGAGCTATCCAGTTTGAAAGTTTGGCATATCATTTGTGCTTATGACATCGCCTTCTTTAAGCGATAGTCATCTGATATGTCTAGGGCTTTAAGCTCCATCGTAGTGTCTCGTCTTGGAAGTGAATTAGTCGTTTGGGTGTGATTCTTTCCTCAAGGGAATGGGAAAGGACCGTGTTTCGCAAATTGGATTCTACATTCAGGTGCTTCCTTTTTTGGGAGCAATGCTGTTTCGGGAATATTGTCAAATTCAGAGAAGCATCTAAGGCAGTTCTTATTCAATCATAACAAATCTAGGTTAGCCCAACAGTGTACTGGCTATGCTGATCATACATCCTACCGATTTATCGTTTCTGTCATTTGCACAATTTCACACTTTTCATACATTTCCTTGACTTCATCCGATGGTAGTTCATGACAAACCGATAAAAAATAACCGTCATGAGCGGATTACAATCGACGCCTAAATACTCCTGATGAAGCCTAAACAACACCCCCAGACGGTAGGTTCACAATAATATCCCGTCGCCCCGTGGAGTAAAGCGATAATAGCTAGTTATTTGTGATTTGAGATCGAGGCCAAAATAGATAACCAGGGAGATGGATTGAAACTAGGCGATAATTAATTTGTTGTTCTTCCACCAATTCCTACATTTCGATAAACCAGTGTTTTGTGGCTGCACCGTTGTCCGTGTGTAAGTATGTAGTCTGAGGTGAGATGAAATGGAACAAGCTCAGTTGAACGAGGTGGCCAGCGAAAATATCGGAGAAGAACTAGTGATGATGGGTTGACGCGTTGCAAAATTTGTTGCTGTAGGGATCGGGGAAACGGTCTAACAATCCGACGGGATTTTTATTTTAGTTGAGAAATTCCTTATTGATACAGGATGGTTGCTGTAAAAGGTTGTGATCTTCATCGGTCGGCACCGCGTATCGAGTCGCAGTTTGAAGCTACGCGGGAAAAACATGATTGCTACCAAGCTGTGGTGGTCGGCATGTTCCGGCACCTCAAGTGGGATCAGTGGGTGGCTGTGTAAACTATGGCGTTATCTTATCGGCTCATGTCAATTGGGTGAATGATTATGCTTGATATGCATCCTCGGTTATAAGGTTGTCTTGTTTTTTGAGAAATACAATCATTTGCGAATCAGTTTGGTTTTTATGAGAGACTTTTCGAGATATTGCAGTATATTTTCGTGAACGAAACTACAAGTAGAACATGAGGTTGATGGAAACTCGGGGACCGCGCCTACCTGATGAGCCCCAAGAAGGGCGAAACCGGTCGTGGACTGTCGAAGAGTTTTCAGCAACCTTGTGAGCAGATGTCTTGTCTTTATTATCCCCACGGGGTTCAACTTGATCGACTTTTTGCTACGTGCTATTCATCTGGCAGAAAACAACATGCACAAGATCTATTTAAAGTTGGATGTTTCCTTAACGCAACGGCTCGTAGACTGTTCCCGCTTCGGTTAAACTGTTGTGGCTTTTGTTTAGATGAAGTTAGGCACGTATTTTTCATGGATTGTTTTACAAAATCTGGTTTTATGCATGCACTGCAAGTTCCATCCCAATAGGTTGCAGTTTTTGTGCTGGTGAAGCAAAGCGGTCGACAGAGTATGTAGTTCATGACATGACAGATTGCAGAAGAGACTAAGCCAGTGTAATGATGATCGGGTGGTTCACCAACGACAGACAACAAACCCTCCGTCACAGTGCCGTCCGGGCGCTGTCAACCTGTCCTTACGTTCGACCTGCAAAGAAGAGCGCGTTGATCGGTCGGTTAGGCGCTTCGCTCGCCTGTCCTTCTTGGCTGCTATGATATGCTGCCGATAGGTGTTTTGTGAGTACAAATAGCCTACTGTGACGTGTATAGCGTCTCGACTAGCTGTTTGGAGAAACCGATGCACATCCCGTTAAGGTATCAGCACCAGCTGGGAAAGTCTAAAACAAAATTCACTTGTCTAGGTTACTTCAACGGTAAAAGTGGTTCAGACCACCCAGTCGGATATCTGAGGCGAACGTCTGTCCAGTTAGTACTAGACAAAAACATCACAGTAAAGTATGTCATCCGTTAAAAATATTCATATTGCTCATCGATTTTAACCCTCATTCATCGCGTAACATGTCTTGCGACTATCGGAAGATCAACCGATGACATTCATCGGATCAATGTATGCACGTGGGTTTTGTGACAGTGTTGAAAAAATCCTCAACTCTAAGATATATATAAGATATATTTATAAAGATATATATAAGTATAAACGTTACAGTCACACAACAATTCACCCATTTCGCCCCTATTGACGCGATATTGGATTTTTGCAGCTGACTTCCGTTGGACAAGTGACGAACAACTTGTACCACTTTTAAATTCGTCCCGTCAGTTTCTCACCTATATGCCGAATGAGCCTAATAAATGTGGATCCTGGTCGATAATTCACAGCCCTGTTTCGACGTTTGTGAAAAAGCGGCAGAATTACCCTTCTTTACCGGAACAAGAAAAAATGACTTTTAGTTATATCAGCAACGAATCGAGACCAGCACGGGTTTGGTGGCGTCCGACAACTCAGTCGTACCGTTTCTAGGACAAGGGATACAATTTAATGCCCTGTTTCTACTGAGGTGATTAGGTCTGCATTCGGTGACTTGGACGTTTTTTACCAGTTTTGGCTGAAAAGACGTAATGAGCCTTTAGAACCAGTCGGTTCTTCTTCACTTTGACCATATGCTCTATTTTTATGAGCTTAATCCAGTATAAAAAAATGACCGAGTTAGGGGTGTTTTCGTGCTCGACGTCTAAAATATTGGCTTTGGTTCCAAGGGTATGGGAACATTGGTAGATGGTCAGGGGGCCCGTTGATGTGTTCGCGGAGCTTGCCAATTAGTTTGCAACGTCTCGTTACCAGACGAGGAGACATCATCAGTTGATAATTTGTTGAAATATTTGATGATGTCTCCTCGCATGGTGACGAAACGTTTGCAAGCCAATTGCCAAGCTCGGCGAACAGATCAACAGCCACCTGATCAACAACCAGTAGACATCATCAGTGCACGGTTGAGGGGTATTTTCTCCTCCTCATTGGTTAGGTTTACATGGCTTTCAAAAACCATCCGATATCCTCTGACGTGATTGGCTAATTGAGATGCACCCTCTTCGCAAAGCATCGGGCCGTTTTGGTTCTCGTCCGCGAAACATGTAACTTGGGTGCCGACTACTAACCTGTCTGCAAAGCCTTGTTCACACAGGACCTGTTCAAGTCCTGCTGAGAAAGCACAAACAACGCGGAATGGAGCCTTTATCGTTTTTATCGTTGTTAACTCCCGTAGATTCCAAGTGGACTGACTCAGGCTCTAACGCTACCATGATAGTGTCTTGCAGATGACGTTTTAGAAGAATTACTAGCGAGGTTCCTGGTTCTACCAAGAGTCCAGTTTTGACCTTTTTCGTGTGCTCGAAATGTGCGTAAAAAGTTTAAAAAAAAACACCTCGTAGCTGTTCCACAAAATCGCTAAACATTTGGTTGGAGAATGAACTTAATTCACGGAATATGGACAAACAACGAACGCGAACAGAATTGAACAAGCTGTTCACTGGTAAAAAAAAATAACTGAACGAGAAAATGTCTCATCAGGACACATCCATATGCATATAAATGTTGATTGATCTTCTTGTGTGGAGCTATGTGTGGGGTTCAAACCAGACAACTGTTCAAACAAACAGCAGTGCATTCAAGAGCGATTCATTCAGATGCTTGCGATCATGTAACCAGCTACTCACTTGACTGTAGTACCCCATTTTAGTTTGCTGTCCAATTCAGAGTTGACTTGAATTAGGAATGAGACTGTCTTTCATCTTATCGATCTCAGTACTTTTATCTAGATATCTGAGTCTGATGAACAGGTATAGAAAAGGTAGGAACTATTCAGTCGATCTGTGTTGTTCTAAATTATGGTTTGGAAGTCTCCCAGACTATCCAAAGCTACCGTTCTGTCGTTGTAATGGAACCAAAGTAAACGGAAATAAATTAGTCAATGATTCATGCAGAAAAACTCGTTTATTCTGATTAGACTTAAAAATCACAATGGCGAAATACACTCATTTTGGTTTCTGAGGGTGACGCAACTGAACCCCAGCTAAATCTCTCCTTTATGCTGTTCTCCTTCAACTGAATGTACTGCACGAGGCCGCTTCATGTTTCAGGTGGTACCACATGCCAATCCAGAAACACATTGTATAGACGCAACACACTACTCATTAGGTTGAAGAGTGTTTAGCATCCTTATGATTAGTAAGTTGCGTCTATGAAATTTAGGATGCTGTGATTGCCGACGTGTTAGTTAAGTCTTCGACTTTTCTTAGATAAAACCAACGCAATCGGCTGGGAACTCAGAGTATGAGCCACTCCTGGACATGGCACGTGATAGTTGAATGGTTCGTAGTGGATAATATCAAGCACCGACATAGTTGACGTGGACGAGACGATAGAGGTCATGTGGGATAACTACACAAGGGCGGACAAATACAGCAAGACAAATGCTCACGAAGGTTCATGAGTTTCCGTTCGTTATCCTGAAAGATGAACGGTACGATCACTGCGAATGATAATGATGAGTGATTGTCAGCAAACACTGGCCCTCACATGTTTTTACCAGTTGGTCGGGGATACAACTTGCGTTGAGGGCATCTAATAAGATGTGAGGGTGTCACTGCTGAAGTGTATTTATGCTGCACCAACATTTCCGTGGGTTTGGTGTTGTAAGAATGAACAGAACACTTCACAGTTTCACCCAAAACCTGGCAACCAAAATCTACCAAGTATCAACTACAAATGACTTGCCTCAGCATTTACGACTGCAGCTGAAAAAGTGATTTCCTCTGCAGATATTAACACCATACTTTTCCAACGTTGCTGTACTGTTTCCCCCAATCATTTCAATTTATTAATGAAACTGACAATTCAGTATCACTTAAAACTTACGTTATCCCAGAAAAAGATAGGAAACAATGAATTATTTCAGGCAGAAGGGCACATCTGCCCGCCACCTCCCGCCGTTGCTATTTTAGTGGCTGATATACTTGTGGGTCCCCCTTTGTTTGCACCGACTTGAATGGCTCTATTAGGAAGGTGTATATTGTCAAACTGAGCTGGGAAGAGCTAATGGTCAGTATCCGCGTGCTGTCACGTGACCAGGATTTCATTCGTTAACGGCAGCTTAGTCCGAGTTAGCTAAAGTGAGCGTTTTGCCCAATCGACGCAGTGTAATGTGCAAGAAAAATCGGCACATTCGACTTCGGATGACGAGAATAGTAGGTGCAGCGGATAACAAAAATCAATAGACTCCATGATACGGTATTTCTGTCGTCCTGGCTGATGTTGACTTCTAGGACACGTTGAAAATGCTCACACACGAACTGTCTGGTCGCCCAAATCGTACAAACGACAAAGGAGACAGCTCACGTGTTCGGTTTATACCTGTCTGGAATAAAATCCACCTCACATTTATCTGAGTAGTGTGTGCCCATAAGCTTCACGTGAACGGGACTGTTAAAAAAAATTTCAGCTAAATGTTTATCACGCATAGATCCAGACCCTACGGATTATTACGGCCTGACAGGCAAACAGAATAAATTGAAATGGTGGTTGAAGGAAACTTTCACCGACTTGATACGACAACATTTACTGATTGGTTCTCATATTTGGCGTGATACGGGCATCACAGAAAAACTAACACGATAGGCTAGCGATCTTCTATCTTGGGGAAAATCCGCATGCAGTTGTTTCGTATATTCGAAAATATCCTGGTGCAAGGCATGGCAATGATTACACAGGCCGTAAAAACGGTGTGCATCAAAGACAAATTGCCAGATAAAAACAAATTTCACGAAGACAGAGTCGTGGTGCTCAAGCCTCACCGTCAGCGGATCAGAGCTAGCTGGAGTCTCTATGTATCACTACTGCAAGCTCCCAGAAGTACGAGTGTCGTACCCAAAAAATGGCAGCGGCTATATTTGACTTTTTAACTTATTGGCGTGATGTCTTGCAGTAATATAACCTTAAATTTAAACTAAATACAATCAGGTGGCATGATGAAGATAGGTACAACAACCCTGATCGGAACCATCATTTGGAGTCTATTCTGAAGCTACAGAGGCACCGGAAATTAAGATTAGGCCTTGTTTAACCTGACAACAAAGCAGCAAGCCTTTGGTGGACGAACTCACCTGTGTGTGCATATGAGTGCTTCATTCTTACATGCAATTTCTGGCAAATATATGTTACAATGCCGGGTACCCTCTTCTGTTTAGTCGATCGGTCTACTGTTTATAGTCATGGAATCCCAGTTGCTGAGTTGAAGTTGGTCAGCGGGCCATCCAAGAACTTGCATCAATTGGATCGATTAACTTGTCTGACCTGGGTCTCTATGAGTCACCAACTCCATTGAGACACCGAGTGGATGGCTAACTATGACCCGTCTCACCTTTTGTGTGTTCAGCTTATCATCTGACGGTTTCCTTTGTGTCTGCTGCTGGTCCGTTAGAATTCACGATAAAAATGGGTCTGACTGCGTCGTCCCCTCCTTGATGACCGTCTATCGTGTGCTTTTTTGTTGTAACATTGGGGAAATATTCCGATCAGGGCCACTCAAGTTATCCCACTGCAGTACTGCAGAATTTTGGTGGGTTTTGTTTTGAATCGGTTCGAAATAACTGTGTCCTCACGTCAGTGGGTTGCCTGCGGGTTTAGGTGGCAGCGAATGTTGAGTTGCTGGACCTAAAAAACTTTCAAATGCGAGTAAAACTGTTTTTGTGATTAGCGGTTAGCAAGTAACCAGTTCACCTTTCACTTCTTTGAGCTGAACTTTGATTTCCCGTGCGAGTAAATGTGACATTTCATCTGTATCCTATTCGTAGTAGGCAGCTAGTTAAGGTTCTGATTGGCTGACCAGATTAATCAAGAGACTGGCAGGCGTATGTATCGAGTACGAGGCTAAGTAATATTCGTGTCAGCTGTGTAGTGATGAGGGTCAGTGAAATGCCAGCTCTCTATCTGAACATTTGTAATGCATAGGAAACTTGTAGCTAGTGTCGGGTACTTCATACTGAGATCTACGAATTCGGTCTTCAGAAAGCTTACATACAACAAGCACGGATATGCGCCACAAGTGCTACAGCCTCACATGCGTAAACAGGAAACATTCAGTTGGCCTTGAGAATGTCTTTGAGATGTGAAGCAAAGGAAGAGCACAACTGTGCCCTCTGCACGATAGCCACCGCTGATACATGAGTGGCTGAAGGACAGAGATCATTTTGGGTCATATCGCAGTGTGACGTCAGCAGAACGGAAGTACTAACTTAAATGTAAGATACGGAAGAAGTACTGAGATAAAACTACGTGGTGCACATTATTCTCAGGAATGCATGATAACACTTTAACTACCAGTCATGGTCCTTTACTTGCAGAAAGTAACTAGGCTAATCGCTAAAAGGCCAGGTTTTCTTCTAAAACAGATAAGCAGTTGACACACTGGTCTCAATGATGACGCTAATGTCTGAGATGAATGAGGATTTCGTTGATCAGTGATTGTTATATTATTAACATGGCAGACCAAATCCAGGCAGTCATAAAGATTCGATTCTAACGTCTTCTTTACCACTCCGCGATAAATAATTGGACATTATGCTCAATATCAGGTATAACAAAAGTATATGAGTCCTCTATGAGGGTTTCCGTTTCTTTGTGAAGCCTGCAGCGATGAGGAAGAGATCAACTGGTTGAGTCCACCATAAAGTGCTTTCGTCTTCAACGAGACCGTTTGTCGATTCGTGTTGGACCCGACAGAAGTCTTCCTGGTAGCTGTTCGGGAGAACTATGAATGTTGTGGATAGGAAAATGGTAACTTAGGTTGTATAGATATTCGTTGTTCTGTTTGCCCAGCTGAACAATTTGCGTGCAAACATATCCTCAGCTACTTAGTGCGTAGTGGGTCAGCGGTGTGTCATAGTGGATCGATGTTTAGGCATTGGGCAGTGCTGTATCTGTGCCTGTGTAGTATGTACGCTGTGGAAGCAACAGGGAACAGTGGATCTCCGAAAATTGGGGTTCATAACAATTTCCGTGGGTAGAAAACAGGAAGAAAGATCATGAGCCGAAGCCTAGTAAGAAAGGCTTTACATCACCAATAGTTACGTACAAATCAATCAAACTGGCAGATGGCGTGTTTCATTTGTTGGATGATTGGCTAGCTCCCTGACTGGTCGACCTCCCGATCATTTTTGAATCTGACCTCTTCAATTCATTCCATGTAACTTTTGACCTGTTGATTCGACAGGTCAACTAGACAGATAAGCAATAGTACAGCACTACTCAACGTCTAAACGCCGATGCAGCACGACACTGCCAACTTACTATGCACTGGTGATATCACTTTGGTTGCTGACGAAACGTTCGCAACGGAATCGTTCAACTCAGCGAACAGAACAACGACCAGAACAACACGTAATTATTGGCCTGAATTGTTAGCCCAGACTGACTCTGTCGACTCGGTTCACACAGTGCGCGCAATCTATCAATCAGGTGTGATATCTGTCCATGCGTGGACAAGCTCGCTCCGGAGGTGACCGTAATCCCTCCGTCTGATTCGCTGATTTTCCCACCTGAATTGTGCCGCGCCTCTGTACCCTCAAGTGGTTCTGTTCAAGACGTCCCGTTCTAGTGAGCTGTGGCTGAGTTTTATGGGCATTTCACTCAGCAGTAGACGGCGCCGTAATATGCATTGGCATATTTCTGGTTGCTGATAAAGCTGAGAAAGAAAGATACTTTGAAGACGTCAACCTTGAAAAGCTTGGCTTCTTGTATGAGCCAATGAAGGACAAGAATGGATAAAAAAATTCCGTCGATAGCTATTCTCAATGAACTACTATCTATATCAAACGAGAGGGAACTTATCCTTAATCAGGATAACAGTATATCTTCCCTGTCTTCAAGTGAGTAGTGTTATTCTACAGTCTCAATAGCCGAAAGCAACAAATTGTTGAACGCTGCGTCCATATATTTAGTAGATACACAAAGTAGTTGGGATGCGATTATTCAAAAGTGCCTTTTGCAGCTTATTAGCTATGGAGAGCTTGAAAATCTGTTTATTCTGAGCTCTGACTTTACCAAGTGACATGATGCAGCATGTGCTTTTAACCCTGTGACGTATACTCTTCGTTCAACCATAAATTGGAAACTCATGGTATATCTACCCATCCCTAGTTAATATAACCAGAGACAGCTGCAATTTATCAACTTATGTTGCGATAGTGGAAAAACAGGAAAAGTTTGGTAGGAAAACACCATTCATTGAAGATGTGGAGTATGCCGAGGAGTATGCTGGAGTATGCCGCGATATTTCAAATATCGTAGCGACTAAAACATGAGGCGGCCTGGTGCAGCACATCCAGTTGCCTGAGAACATCAAAAACGGGAGATTCAGCTGGGTTCCAGGTGAGTCTCTCGAAAGAACCAAATTAGTTTGCAAATGAGTATATATTCGCTAATTTCGTGCAATTTGGTTTCAAGTAGAACATAAGGTTGACGGAAACCCGGGAGCTGTGCCTACCTGATGAGCCCCAAAAAGGGCGAAACCGGTCGTGGGCTGTCGATGGATTTTCAGCAACCTTATGAGTAGTACATTACAAAGATATACATGTATCGCGATATTTCAAATATCGTAGCGACTAAAACATGAGGCG
>NW_008751678.1:209988-214530 GCF_000715545.1 Opisthorchis viverrini
AAGATATACATGTATCGCGATATTTCAAATATCGTAGCGACTGAAACATGAGGCAGCCTGGAGCAGCACATTCAGTTGCCTGAGAACATCATAAACCAGAGATTCAGCTGGGTTCCAGGTGAGTCTCTCGAAAGAACCAAATTAGTTTGCAAATGAGTGTACATTCACTAACGCCAGTTGATAGATATCATGTATTTGTCTTCTAAATACCTCATATAAGATCGTTCAGCTGTAGCACCCTTTCACTGCCTAACTGACATGCCGAAGGAAGTATTAGTTTGCAAATGAGTGTACATTCACTAACGCCAAGTAGTTGATATCATGTATTTGTCTTCTAAATACCTCATATAAGATCGTTCAGCTGTAGCACCCTTTCACTGCCTAACTGACATGCCACCCGAAGGAAGTATGAGGCCTGGGGTACTTCCTAGTTGCCCAAGTCTAGACAGAGAAGTTGAGATGCAGATTTCGGATTCAAAGCATGAACCTACTGGTCAGTAACTTCGCGCTCTAACCACTGAGCCATCTCCCTAGTCCCCACCCCTCGGAGAATAAAATCGCCAACCCCAACTTATCCGTGAATGATGGAACCATAGCTATGAAATGGGCTAATCACTTGAACTCTGCAAAATGGGAATGTTATTGAAACAACCAGGAGGATATTTCGGAGGTTTGGAAAAAGGTGCTAATATGCTTAATCCCGTGGTAGTTTATTTATTTGCTTTATCAATAATATCCATATTCATCAAGACCTGTGAGAATAATTGCAGACAGACCCGGATTCCTTTCAGCAATGAAACGAATGCACAACCTGAGGAAACCCTTCAAATTGTTCTAGACTGTTCGATGAAATATCGGTCAAAGTGACTTTATTCACTCTCAGATATCACCTCATACCAGCTGAGACAACGGCTTGGAGGCAGTTATGCAGCGACCACATGCTGAGCATGTGTTCGATTGTATTGCTGTCTATCATGTCATTCTCATTTGTGATATAAAAAATGATCGCCAGTGTACCTGAATTCCGCCCTGGAGCCACAGCTATCGCCTGAACCAGGCATCTGAACCTAACGGCGCGTCATACATTTAGATACGCTCATGGTTCATTATTCCGAAAGAGAGACGTGAAGAGTGCATTAGTGACTCCTCTTAACAGCGGACAACCAAAAAAGGAGTTTTACATTTATACAAATGATCTCCATTGTTTTTTACCTGATGCTTGCACAAGTTCACTTCCTCAGCGAAATACACTCATTTGCGTACCAATTTGGTTTTGACGAAAGACTCACCTGAACCCAGCCGGAATCCTTCGTTGTTGATGTTTTTACGTAACTAAATGTGTTGCACCATGTCGCCTGATGTTTCAGTTAATCCAAAATAGCATAAATGAGAGATTCAGCTGGATTCCCTGTGAGTCCTACACCAAAGTCAAATTGGTAGATAAATGAGTATGTTTCGCTAATTTCGTGTAATTCGAGTTCAAGTGGAACATAAGTTTGACGAAAACTCGGGGACTGCAGCCGGGCGAGACCAATCGTGGGCTGTCAAAGAGTTTTCAGCAACCTTATGAATAGTGTATTGAGTTCACATCTTATCCAATAGGTCCAAACCCCTAAGATATATGATCGTTTCCATTCTGGACCGTTTGTGAAGGTTCTGACACTTTCCTGACGATTCACTACCATTCCAGTATCCAAGAATTACAACCTTGTTCCAGTGAGCATACTACATGGCCCGAGGCTACTCAAGCATTCACTGATGCCCCCCTCTTCGACATTGGAAGCAAACTAATATGTAAATAAAATGGGATAAAAGTGGCCCGTTTTGATGCACACACTTTGCTGATCAATGTATTCGTGGCCTATAAATTCAAAACATAATCTGTTGAAAAAATCCCATGGTGTGAAACCAAATTTTATAAGCATGGATGAATATTTTTGAAAGTCACCAAATCTCCTTGCACCCAACAGGGCGAAGGACCCGTGCTAAAGCCGTTCGTTTGTTCCCGATGACCACTCTTTAGTACTTTGTCAGCCTGTGAATGAAAGTAAACTGTCTTCAAGAATCCTGTTGTCTAAGTGTATAACAAACGTCTGCTGTAGGGGTACTATTTAAGCTAACTATACTCTCACTGCTCCCACCGGAAGTACTTACGTATTTCAGAACTATTCGCACCTTGGCTGAAGTTGCTATGTCAGTAACTGTACGAAATTTCAACAGCACAGCAATTTAGAAGTGCCCATTTTCCAAAGCGCGATTCGGTTTATTGTGTGCTTATCCTTTCCGGGACTATCATTCTGCGTAATCGCTCTACCATGGATGTGTCTAGTATGCTAGTTTCAGTCTCAGTTTCAATCTACACTTTGATGTTCGCGTTTCATCCTACAGCAAAAATCGGCCATCTTTGGCTTGTCAGTCCACGGTCTGGTCACTATTTCTGATAAAACTGGTTACGTGTTCAGCATATGGTGGTTTCGTTATCGCTTCTGCCTTCTGGTTTCTGCCGTACAGTTACGCGGGATGATGGTATGCTATGTGTAGCAAATACCAAGGCTATCATCATGGGTGCGAAAATGGTTCAATGTCTTCACTTAATCGATCCGTGTAACTCTGATTACCGATACAGCGCAGTGATCCATCTAGCTAATAACACCTCCCTATAACGATGTCTCCTCCAGCCTGGGGGTCAGGTCATGCATGATGACTGGTCCTTCACAATGAGACTACATCTCCACTACTGTAGATTGTTTCTAGTTTGTTTGAGGCGATGTTAGAGTGTGAAAACTGTAATCAAGGCAGCAGAATGAAGAGCGCATGGTTATTCAACCTAATAAACACTCGTCACAAACGCTCTGCCGAGTTGGTTTTGCCGGCGCTGGAACCGTGCATATATTCTCAAGTTGGGACCGACATTTGGCTTTTTATTTTGAAAACCTACTCGGTTGTATAGTTGTGGAAAAAAGCTTATCGGTTGAGCTAGTTATTGGACTTCTAAAGGGATTTCCATTCCAAATAAGAATTGTGAAGCACAGTAAGATAAACAAGCAATATATCAGGGCTATTGCTCAAAGTCTTTTCATACGAGTTAAATATCAGCTCAGCAAATCATCTGGATTGCGATCACATGATCTGTCGCACTGGATTACGCAACCCTTGTTCACTTCAACTGTCTGTTCCCACGTCATCTTTGCCACAGTGAAATGCTATTGTCTTTGGCAGTATGCCAAAGAAAAGATGCGCCGTGCAAGTACAGAAGTCTTTCTGGTTGTCTTGCCTTTTTTTCCTGACACCACAGTAATATATTGAGGTCTTCGCATATATGTAATCTTTGTGGGGATCTCTTTCAGTGCATTACAATGCTGAAACTTATCAATCGGCTTGAGGGAACTGGGGTCGATGTGAACCCAGGACCACCAGGAGATCCCGGACAGTAACTGCACTATGTATACTACATATACTATGCACACTATATAGTAGATAAATGACCCTGAAAGCACCAACTCTGGGATCTTCCATATTGAAATATACCAGGGGGCTAGAGACTCCAGGCTTTCAAATGATCTCTTTTCGGACGTGAAAGATGTTTCGATGAGGAACCACGCAAGATATCCAATTCTGAGCTCAATGATAAAGGCAAAACGTTATGCACAGTACATTCGAGGCTAGGCTTCACTTGAATCGTCAAATCAAAACCCAGTAGTGAGCAAAAACAAATTATGATAGATGTTTCGAACCGAGCACTCAAAATAAATCTCAAATGGTGTTCTGGATTGGATCACTGAGGACGGATCCTTCGAACTGATTCATGTTGTTTTGTATACTTAAACCCTCTTTCTAAATCACTGCTAGTGGGGTGGTTGGCATGCCTTGTGAGCGAAGCACCCAAGTGTGGACACCCACAGTTATGGTCCCGGCAGGGTTGGGTATCACCACATTTCTGCACAGCATTAGTTGAATCACGTGATCGAGAACCTCCAGTGAGACGAGGATCTCCAGTCAATATGGAATTCTCTGGTTTGTATTTATGGGGAGAATCCTTCCCATAGAATTCATGGAAAAAGCCCGGCGATCACAGGGAGACTGATTGGAATTACCTAATATTTCTTGATACGTTGGATGATGTTCCATCACTGTGCAATAATAGGGATGCCATACACGGGCATGAAAAAGCGCAGAGCTTCGAACCTTAACCTTCATTTAGTTTAACATGTTTTCAGATACCAAGACAACTATTCCACAGTTACTTCAAACGCAAAATTGACGAGGTGTAATCTGGGTAGCTTTCAACAAGACCAGTAATTCAGAACGATTGTTAAAAGAGTTAAACCACCTAGACGCAGAGATGATAATTTGTAGTCCGTGAAAAAAAAACAGGATGTCCACGGCTTGAAACCACGTAGCATACAGAGAAATAATTGGCCACAAAATCGCCATTTAGCACAATGGATAATTCGGATTATTAATAATAATGAATATAATATAATATAATATAATAAATATAATATAATATAATATACTGTAACGTAATACAATATAGTATAA
>NW_008751678.1:214721-223694 GCF_000715545.1 Opisthorchis viverrini
ATAATATACTATAATATAATATAATGCAATGTAATGTAATGTAATATAATATAAATGAATAATATCGATTTAAACGTGTTTGGACTCATTCGGAAAGTGTGATTTATGATTGATTCTTCAATTTGACACCTTGACTGCTCTGAAATAGTCAAATTTCCTTGCATATCTCACCGCATACATCAAGGAAGTAACTCACTTTGAGTGTACAGGTTTTATTAGCCCAGTCTTGTCACATTATCTTCTTTTCTGAAGAAGGTACCTGGGATGACAAGCATGGTGAACTCTACGACCAGTGGCATGGCTTACCCTGAGTACCTTTCTGTCTACAAGCCTGCTTTTTACTTCTGTAGTTGTATACTTTATTTACGTGAACCAGATCGGTAAGATTGTTCTTACAACGCATCGTTGAGACCACTGAATTTGATGTATTTTTTGGTATGGGAACCTATCCGCACAATGAGACGTAGGTGCTTGTTGCCTGATTGCACATATGAGCCAGGGCCGTACGACACCAGAGATGCTCGAGAGACTAAGCTAACAAACCTGCCGATCAGGGCCCAAACCAAAGATTGCGCCACCGATATCATGTCTGAAACATCCTAACGGACTACCATATACGTAAAAACTCCGCCCACATTTTGGTGGTTAAAATACGTGACGGGCGACAGAACTTTCACCCGCCAAAAACAGTCATACTACCATCCGTTTGGGTACGATCATAGTACCACAGAGATTGAGCATCCAATCAACAGTGCCCTCCACCAAAGGCATCAATACCAGCTGATGTGTCTCATTGCTGGCACAGACGCCTGCGAGGCTGCTTCTTGGCCCTTAGTAGAAAGCCTCTAGAAACAACATTTCGTACAATGCTTTAGACTTCGTTAACGATTTTGTAGGTTACCCCAATCATAATATATAGATGGCTCTAGATAGTGGTAGTAAGAACCTCAGGGCGTGCTTTATGGAATAAAGCAGTGCCCTTGAATCAGTCTATTGTAAACTCCTGCTTCGCAAATTTTAGGGAACTGACATTGCAAGACATCTTCTGTCTCCCATGCAGTTATTTTACCAGTTTTTTCAAGTGAAACATCAAGGTGTTGTGATCTCAACCAACCTAACATGGTACTAGTCAGTTGACAAAATCCTTAGCGCAACTCGTAGTTTTATATGAAGGTTTACGGTCCAGTCATCTGAAATCTTGCACCTGTCATTGCTTTACTGGTTATTTTATATTGACCAGTTTCCGTTCTCAGTTGATTTCTGACAACGGACCGATTTAGAATACACTGTCAACATACACCCACCCATTACAACATGAAATGAGCACATGTCTTCTGAATTGTCACTTGCGCAGCTACAGTGTGTATTTGTGCGCAAGAATAATTGCGTCTGGTTCTTTATATCGCTCGCCTGCTGACCGCAAAATCATCTTGAGCCATCTTTTTCGTGCTTGTAAAATTCCGTGCAATTCCTTCAATCACTCTTTTCAATATCACACCGAAACGATTGTTTTGAAAACGCACCAACGGTTACGGATGTTTTTTGTAGAGTAAAATGTGTGGTCGGATCTCGAAAAATTCAGTTTCACCAGACCTGTTGACCTTGTAACTCACCAAGAAGATGATCGTAGGTGGACCAGATGCGTCAAATGCGAACCAAACGGCTACATATCCTTTGGGTCCTAACGAGGACAAAAGGTCTGGTGTTGTTGTACTTTTTGGGATCCAGTGAAATTCATGATGAAATCCCAAGGTTTGCTAATTATCGGGTAAGGGACAAAAGGCAACAAGTGTTCAGATGAAACAGTTTGACAGTGTACCAGAACGTCTCAGTATATTGACCACTTGATAGTGAAACAATTGATAGCGAAACACAACAGTGTTTGAGGCAATGTTAGCGGTAAATTTGGTCACTCCTGACAATTAAGTGTCGATTTGGCTAGTTTTTGGATACCCGAAATGAACCGATGCTGTTGGCTGTAGAAAACTGTCAAACGCCGGTTCGTCAACCGGATTTGCTCGTCGGGCTTCTGTTGTATCTGTTGGTACTTGACAAGTCTGCTGCTGAGTTCTTAGCCTGCCGGCCGCTGATGAAGGAGGACAGAGGTCGACCCGGTAGAGGGGGGCGTGCATGAACAGGTGGCTGCAATTGACACAGCGCGCACTATTTGGGCAAAACAGCCCGAAGAAATTATATATATTAGACAAAGTCATCTGCTGGTGGCTGGTGTATCGCAACTAACAGATGTCAACAAAGGTGAGTACACACAATAACTGCCCACAGCAGAGCGCTTTCGCTTGACAGACCACTACCGTTGCGGTCCCTTTTGAGCCCTGTGGACTCGTCGCGCTTAAGGTTGGGATTGCCTTCTCCTGTTTTGTGTGGTTACCTGACTGTACAAAAGAAAGTATCGGCTTGGAAGGAACGTACCACCTGCCGAACCGTGTGTCATTCCTCATCCTGTTTTGGTCGTTAAGGTTACGCGTTTCAGTTCCGGAGCAGGAAAAATGCATTTTGTTATATGGAAAATGAATTCGCTAGGACTGCCAATCAGCTGGGGAATTGTCTCTCTCTCCCTCTGCTTCGCAATAGGAAACAACACAACCAACTGGGAAAGTAGTGACGAACAGACAAGCATGGCTCGAACGAAGCCCAACATGAGTCAGTAGTCAATAACAGGTGAGGTGAAGCACACGATTGGCGTGGTTAAGAACTCATATTGGATGCACATGGAGACAAGCTCACCAACAAGGTGTCAAGCATTAGTCCAGGTGACCACTACATAGTTTACTGTCTTCAAAATCAGCCTTTTCAAAGAAAGCGTGGAACGCACCAGAGACACGTGGTAGTGTTGATTTTATTGAGCGATTTAACATTTAGTCAACAAAGTAATCCGCGGTGAACTGTGCTTCATATGCCTCTGCCCGCCACAGTTTTTAACAGACCATTTGGATAAGCCCATCCACCAGAGCTATCACGAACAGCCAAAAGTATCGATCGAGTGTTTTCGCCTGCCAGCCGACGTTGTGCTCACTCACAATGTGGTCACTCCTTGAACTCACCCACGTAAGTTGAATATTACAGTGCGTTTCGACAGATCCGCTTGACCACCACGCCAGCGCACATGATTCGCTAGCTGATCCAATCAGCTGAGTTTGAGTGCATATGCACCCAGTTAGCACGTAAACAGACTGAACATCCTGTACAAATAATTTGTGATTTATAGCAACTGTCCAATTATCCAGGAAAGTTGTAAGCATTGGGGATTTCCAGTAGCACAGACGCGTTAGGACTTCGTCCGCTTACAACCCACATGTCCAACCTATCTGAAAAGTCATTGATTTCACTTTCTGGTTGACTACAGAAAGCCAACCGGCCGTTCTGAAGGTACCGGTCTCTTAACTGTGGTTTGCAAATGCACTACGACGCTCCGCAATACATCTACAGGACCATCCATGTTTCAGCATGAATTCACTCTGGCTAAATGTAATAGGATGATCTCCGGTGACACGGACCATCGGAAACGAACCTCAGACTGTTCAAAAATATCACCTTGATTAGGTAGCGTAAAAACACCAGGACGCGATAAAAGCGGAGAATGCGCCGTAGTGTTGGGCAAAAATTTTTATGCCACGATCCAACTATTTCGTTTTAGAACCTCAATAAATCACTTCACTACGGACTGCATTCCGAATTGCCACGCTTCATTCTTACTTTGGACCAGTCACAAGGTTAGTTTTGGAATTTAATACATCGGCTGTGCCGGTATAGTGTATGAGACGTTAACCTGGTGGAGATCAGGTCAAAACGTTGGCCACCATAACAGAGTGCAAAACAGAAGCCGACCTATTGATTGTGAGAGACGTGAAACACTTTGTTATCATCCAATGCTCCTATCTTCTCGAATTGACGAGCGTAATGTTAAGTATTCCCATGTCTGAATGTACGCATCGGTTCGAGCGTTTTTTTCCAGTGTTGCTGGTTTGCTCATTTTTCAAGGTCTCCAGTTCAAGTGTGAATGTGTCAAGTTCCAAAGAACAGTGCTTGGTATACGAGGCATGTCGGAAATGCACAAGGTGTGAAGATTTCCAGATCACCCAGAAACGAATGAGCGCATTTGGTTCAAACGGTTTCAAATTCGACGCCGCTTACGCTGAATTGGACCGCTCAATACCTGAAATCCACGACGAACGAATATGCTCACTTACATATACGGAGAACGGACACACGGAAGTAAAACAGGCATGAGGGAGGCATGGTACAAATTAGTAAGGAAGTACTAACTTGGCTTGTTTTCACAACTTAGGAAATGTCTTTATTAAAAATACTGGGATTTTGACGCACACATTCAAACATTGGAAGCTGCCGTGAGTGAAATGCGGTTCATCGTCTAGACGTATGAAACGATCTATAAGGTTGCTGAAAAACTTTTCCGTCAAAACCGAATTCGTATGCAAATAAGAATTTGGAGAAACGTAGCTGTTCTGCATGAAAGTCTGGAATACCATCAACAGTTGCTAGAAGCACAAGTAAACAGAAAATCAATCGGGTGACAAATACTTGGAATCGATTGAGTAGTCATCGTTTTCGAGAACGTTTAGTGACAATCGGAAGATTTATTGCTGGGCAACGTTTCGCTTTTGACATAAAAGCTTTGTCAGGCCAAGTGACTAGGTTTTGAGGTTGGTCGAGATTTAAGGCGGAAGGAGAACCAATAAGCTAACTCAAGCTAAATCTCCGTTGGGTGTCGACCGAGGGATCGACCGAACGGCAGCTCAAATCGAGATTGCCAACAGACTTGAAGAAATAGGATACCCAGCGAGCTTTATTAGGCGTCAACTGGATATTGGCTCCAGTATCTAGACCCAGTAAGGAATGGATTGGCACAGTTGTCATTGCATATAAAGCAGGAACATCGGAGGTTATTCGGAGACTTTTAAACATGCCCAAAATTCGAGTAGCTTTCCAGAAGGGAAGAACTCTACGCTCAGTTTTGGTGCAATCGGAAGATCCCCTGCCGGCTGAAAGGACTAGGGACTGTGTGTATAAAAGTAACTGCAACGATTGCACTAAGGTTTACATGGGACAAACTTCTATGGAATTGCATACCAGAATTGGTGAGCATAAAAGAAGGATATACAAACCACCAATGAATGCAGAATACCAAACGCTGGTCAGCGAAGGCGGTACATGCCATAGACACTAGACATAGATCTGGAGAATGTGGAAGTTTTAAGACGGGGACTGCGATTCACACCACAGAGGCTAACAGCCGAGACGGTGGAAATTACTAAGCATCACAGTGTGAATAAAATCGAGGATGGACAACCGGCGAATGTATGGAAAACGGTCTTAGATAAGCCGACTTGACACGTGACAGTGTGGTTGTCAATCCACGTAGAATCATTAGCAAAAACTGGGGGTTGGGAATCCCAACCCGACCAAAGGTCACAGCATCCCTTTTACACAACTATCTTAGCACTAGCTCATCCACACAGACAGACAGAAAGTTCAAACGACGTTCAAGAGGGACCGTCAAATGGACCGAACCAGAAGAACTAGATCCTAGGCTGGACCCAAACACATGTAGGTTTCCCCATCGGCCCAACACCTGTTCACCCATCCCAACACACAAAAAACCACCGGCCGACACCCAACAGAGATTGAGCTTGACTTGGCTGGTTGGTTCTCCTTCTGCCCTAACCAACCTCGAAACCTAGCCATTTGGCCTGACGAAGACTGTGTCAAAAGCGAAACATTGCCCAGCAATAAATCTACCGATTGTCACCAGACTTTTTCAAAAAAGAAAATCAAGCGGTTTGGATGGCTCAAGGGTCTCTATAAAACACAGCACCCTTTGTGACATTTCGTGTCAAATTGACCATATGGTTTCCTGACCTAGCACAACCCGAACATTGTGGGAAAAATTCCAAAAAAAAATCCGCACATTTACAAGGAAGTAGATGAGGAACAGCCATTTCCGTCTTTTCACTTTCGGTTACATGAATATTATATGAAGAAGTGTACTCATTAGTACAACTGCAAACAAAACACTCGCTTCGGGGCGAATGAGACCATCTTTAGTAAAACGTAAGGCAAGTTACTGCAATAGATAGAGCTATCCTCGCTCCCACGTCTTTCGGGATTGCGAGAAAGGAACTTGTGCATCAGAACCGACAAAATGACGATCTGGATCAACAATAGTATTTACGTGTGGTTTTAGTCCAGGGAGAACCGAGTGACTGAGCATGCAATCAGTGCAATCAAATCACTATGTGTAACGCCGCACCAAGTCGACTCAAACATCTATGTATCGGCGTCACACTGTGTGAACTGACCAACCTTCTGACTCTGAACTTCTGTCCACCGGTCAATAGGGGTGGACAAAGGATACCGCAAAAAGGTATTTGAGTGTCACTGAGTCTGCCTCACACTCGAATTACGCACACTTGGTGTGTGTTCCAACAGATCGGTCGTCGCCACAGAACATCATGAAGCAGTACGTGGTTGGTGCATTTCCAAGTGACCTACTCAGTCATCTGAATAAATATCCTTCTTCCACCCAGTTTTTTATTAATGCCTTTAGCCGTAATATCTAACGGATAACAGGAATTCAAATAATTACTTATGATTCTTTTGCTATATAATATCAGAGCTGTTGTAACGGTGATACTGCTGATGGGGAAGGCATGCGAGTAGTATGCTTTCTTCTTGTAAATTCGCTTTGCGTCTCTTGAAAAGGGAGATCTATTGCGGGATTTGTGGAGTCGCTCTGTAGCATTTGCTTGGATTTGAGCAACAGTCAATGAATATCCAGGAAAGTTCAGGAAGACGCGTTCAAGAGAAGATGGATGTTCAGTTTTTGTAAACAACATGCATATGGGAGTTTTGCTTCCCTGTCCAATAGTCAGTAGCTCGTCAGTTGGCATTTTCTAATAAGTAACTCCGCAGCGGAGGCTTTCTTCCTTTCACTGGTAGATTGTTTGAGGTGGTTGCTTCTCGAGGCCCTTCTGCGGCTCACCAGGTAGACCAGTCATGTGAACTTCTGGCTGACAAGTTTGAGCCAACCAAAAAAAATTGACGGACACCCCGCCCATCAGCTAAATCCAGTTAAATAAATGAATACGAAAACAACAGGAAATTAAAAAAATTTCGACGTCCATGTCACTCGCTGTTGTGAACCCCTCACAGTCGCATTTGGTACTGGTGCATGGTGGCCCACATAATATGGGCCACAACACAATCGTAGAACATTGAGGCACAGATTAAGTGAAACTTGCACATAAGGAATGCTTCCTTAGGAGGCGTACCAAGAGATGTTGCTGTCCGTAGGCGGTATCAACTTGACCACTTGCCCGATCGCCACAATGAGCAAGAAACCTCAATAAAACGGACACTGCCGTTGAGTGTGTCAGAGTAGATTACACCCGTTCTGGAAAATGGACAAAATAGCCAGAAGCGATATAGATAGTTTTATGCTCGGAAAACTCAACACGTATAGGACAAAGTAAGAAAGAGATGACAACGGCTGTTGGAGGAAGCTGTATCTGTCCTGTCAGCAATCACAAAATCGACAAAACAGGAATGATAATGAGCATAATTGATGAGATTGTTCCTTGACAAAGATAACGATAGTGCGCGCGGGTGTGTGTGTGTGTGTGTGTGTGATCGTCACGGCGTGACGGTGGAAAAAAGAACCAGTCACAAAGAAATTGTGCAATGAACGAAAGAAGTAGGAGCACACACATATCAGCTAAGCATTCGGGTAATACAAAGTGATTACTTGTGGAAGTTACCGGGAAAACACATTTGTCAAGAACAAAAAACGGTGACAATATGAACAACAACAACAACAATGACGACAAAGTCAGCAGCAGAAGCAGCAACAACGACCATATCGGGCAGTGTGAGATTGAGTTGATAGCGTTCAGTTCGAGCTTATTTCCTGCAGCCCATGTTATGATATCATGGTGACGAGGATATCGACTCCACAGCAAAGAGACGGGAGAGGGGGGAGAGAAATTAGTGAACCAGTCAACAGCGGCGCCTAGGTCTGCGTCATGATAGTCAGTAATCTATGCAGAGTTACACACAAAGGGAACTGAGCGACTGATTGGTACCGCCAGTTGGATAAGTAATTCGAGACCAGGTATGTGGCGGACACAGAGACGGGACAAGACAGGTGAGCCGGAGACAAGCAGCCTGTGTGACGAGAGAAAATAGAATTGGAATACATATTAAATGGCACCGGAAGATAACCAGGTATGAAAGTCTAGTATGGCCTTTAAGCCTTCGAACTGAGTGATACAAGCAAAGAGTTCGCATACTGAGAATGAATGATAGTATGATGAATACTGTGGTCAAGAGCAATACTCAACTAAGTGCGTTTAATCGCCCGTCATGTAGACTGATGGTAGATGGCGAAAAAAGTTAGCCTTGGGAAATCTGATCTGCATAAAAGTCGGGAGTAATTGGACAAATAGACTGAATGTCGATGTGTTTGTGCAAAGATTTACAAGATATACTTGGGTTAACATAAGTAATCAATCTGAGTCGAACATAAAAAGACGGTAGTCAAGATGCTTTGGAAGTGATTTTAGTTGCAGTTAGATCGGTAGACATCAGTCAGCAGGACTCACTTCAAGCAAAAAAGGGCCTCATAAGCCACGGCTCTTACCACTTTGCTAGGTCTAAATTATACCTAGGATCTAGGACGATATCTGGACAAACAGCATGAAGACTTTATTTTGAAGGAAAGAAAACGATCGGGCAGTGCTTTTCATTCCCTGACAGTTTCGAACGGGATCTCTGTTTGAACACTGTCTGAAAGCCATACCATAGGGCTGCTGCATACTATCACTAACCACCGTTCGTTTTCCAGCGGACCTGAACACGCAACGAACTCGATTCCTATCAGACGTCTACTCCGCGCGAGACTCTTGATTATCGTGAACAGTTAGAATACACGACGCT
>NW_008751678.1:223781-235876 GCF_000715545.1 Opisthorchis viverrini
TATATATATATATATATATATATATATATGCCGCGCATGCGCTCCGACCCACTCACTTGCTCACGGACACAAGTACGGCATCCAAAAAATACCTGGATTGTTGCGATAAGTCCCCTAACTTGCGTGATAAAAAGTTTTCCCACATTAGGTGAATAACAACGCAAAGGATGGACAAACTTGAGTCATGGGCACACCAGTTGAACCAGTGTGTTGAGGTAAAGACCACAAAAGGTGGAAATGGATGTAGAGCAACCTCAGTTTTGACCAATGTTGACTGAGTACCACAAAATGCCATAGATGGCCCACACTGTGAGATTTTGGAATTCTAATGGAGATTACGCTCTGAAAGTGGAGCCAATCCATAAAAGCCGAGATAACAACGCAAAGGATGGACAAACTTGAGTCATGGGCACACCAGTTGAACCAGTGTGTTGAGGTAAAGACCACAAAAGGTGGAAATGGATGTAGAGCAACCTCAGTTTTGACCAATGTTGACTGAGTACCACAAAATGCCATAGATGGCCCACACTGTGAGATTTTGGAATTCTAATGGAGATTACGCTCTGAAAGTGGAGCCAATCCATGCTGAAAAGCCGAGAAGCATTTCTCGGCTTCGAGTGAGTTTAAACAATATTAATTATGGTTCTGGACACAGCTTCCTCGTGAAAGATCCCGCAAGCATTGAGCCTCAGTGTCCCGATGCCCGATCAGTAGGCCATTCACGAAGAACCGACCAATACCAGCAATACCACCTGCACGAGCTAAATCGAACTTCTCGGATATCAGGTCACCCATGCTATATTAGATAGCTGGGGTAAGTTTGCTTTATTTCCTACTAATCAAAATATATTCTAATGCGCATATAGCATCTGTCTATTCGTTACGACCGAAAGAGCTCATTTAAACAACTCCCAGAAGATGAGTGCATTACCTGGAGCGGGTGGATGGTGTATTATTGAAACGTAAAGGGATTGACGGATGATATCAGCTCGTTGTTTAATGTGGTGCTAGTGCCCGTTAACTGTGTCATGTTGTTTAGACCAACTAATGACTGAATAGTTGTAGGTCCTCGTTGATCTTATTTATTCCGGCGGCTTTACGTCAAACTTGAGGCTGACACGCAGGATCCGCACAAACCATTTATGTTGTAACAACTATGTGCGTCCAGTGGTCCATGCACTATTGACAGGCAAATCCGTACCCATAACACCTGGTAACATGCAATCGAACACAAGCTAGAACGTTTTGCTGACTGCGTAGTGTTCCAAATACTACTGTAATGATGTTCCACGAGCTCGCGTCTGTTTACCCACCTAACCGTGGTTCTTGTGTTTGGAGCCAAACCGATAGATACGGACCACAATGAACAGAAAAATCGGCTCACTCCGAGGCAAGATGAGAGACGGGGGCATCTTGCTGCTAACCTAAACTTCGTCCCGGGTTCAGATGGTAGGGTTATGCAGGTCGGGGCTACCCAACAGATGACTTAGGAATAAGCGTGACGCATCATTTAGAGTTGAAATACACAACGGCCAACTGCAGTAAACATGCTGACGGTCTTGCTGGTACCTGTCCAAATGTCCGGAGGGGACCCAGACAAATTAATGAACACAGCGAATTAAAGAATACAGCGCATCATCTGTCTTCATACCCGGTTAAACTGACGATGATTCATTAGCATTAGGTGATTGTCAGCTGTCTCTACTCACGTTTACACGGAAACGATACGTGTGACGTAGTGTATGGTCGTCACGAGTGGTGGGTGCAGGGCAGAGACTCAGGTTAAAATACAATGGCATCACTAAATTGCTCGACAGATCATCACGCGGCTCACTTCCCTATCCAATGCTGTTCTGTCCTATCCAAACCACTGCCTACGCGTTGAACAAAATGTAGTCTTGGAACAGGTCGCTGAATTCCATCTAGCGCACCACATTGTCCTGAGAAGTGGTTCGAATGAAAAGACATGCACGACTACCGCATCCCAGTAATACAAAGCGCCAACCAGGCCTTTTAGTTCTTCCGTGGTGAAAAAAGGCGGTCAAAAGATGCTGGACTGTGTAGACGCTATGAACCAAGAGGTTCGGGTTCCGTTCGGAACAAGCAAGACGGGAAGAGTGCGATGAGGAAAGTCGCAAAAAATCTATCAAGAAGTTACCATGCTGTTTCTGTGAGGCGTCACATTTGCGGTGTCCGCAAACCATATATCGGTGGCAGCTCGCAATGACAACACCTTAAAAATGAAGTCAATTGCACCAAGGAAAAAATTTTCCAATGGTGGCTTCAAGTAACATGACGTTGTCCAATTAAGCAGAATTCCTCTCACAGATGGCACCCCCTCGAAATTGTGAACAAAGTATTGAGAATGCTCGATAATTAACTAGCATTTTGTCACAGAAGCGTTACCATTTGTCATTCCCATGAAGTAACAAGTACTTAAAAGGAATTGTCATCCAGCGGTAGCGAACTCACCGCACTATTCTTTGACAATGTTAACCTCTTCCTGTCATCAACATAGTGGCATAGGCTCAGGAATCTGTTTGGTAACAGTTCACAGTGGGTTTTTGTATTGTTCCGTAGTCGACAAAGCAACAAAACCATACGGGAAACCTTACATTGCTTAACTTGACATTCATTGCCAGTTCACTATAGGTATAATTCGAGTTACGTAAGCTGATCTCGTCTGGGTGGGATATTCACCAGTTATGCTCTACATTAACAAGACGACATAATTCACACCATTCAGACGCAAAAGGTTCAAGTAAAAATACTGCTTGAACCAGGTCAGGAGCCGATACACTGGTGTCCCTGCACTCACTACGCAATCATTTGTTCATTTTGTTCGTCCTTGGGTGTTCAAAATACCAGTGCAGAGATAGTCATTGGTTTGTTCGCTGAGTTGGGCAATTAGACTGCGAACGTTTCATCAACAACCGAGGTGACATCATCAATGCGTTGTTAGGGAGCGTGGTGGGGCGTAGCGATGGGTCGATGTTTATGCGTTGAGTTATGTTGCGTGTGCCGGAGCTGACCTTTGAGCACAATGGCTGTCCGGTCGGTCGATTCCGTTATTTGGTTGGTTATCCTGTGTCCTGATTTAATCACATGACATTTGGGCTTGGCCTTCTCCGATCTCGTACTCTGATTGGTGATGGATAGACCTGTCCTTGACCTCTCTGGGTTCCAGTTTGCTACCTCGGTTGATCTGACTGCGAGGAGTCTCTTTTTTGTTTGTTTATCAGGTGTTCAGTTTCCTTTGAATATTTTGAGATATTGGTCCTTGACACGTAGCGGTGCGTAAGTTGGATCTAGTTCAATACCAGTTGATCAAATCCGTCTTGGATTACCATGCTTCCATAAATTCCCTTCGTCTCCGTATCCCAGGATCTTCGCGTTTTCCAGACTAAATTTGTGAGCTTGGTATTTATGTATGGTTATCAGAGGGTTGTATCTCCTGACAGTCAAGTTGTGATCCTTTATTCGTGTGCGTAATTTCTCCCGTTTGTCCAAGGTAGGACTTGCTGCCGTCGATTCGATATGTTACACTGTTCCTCTTGGTTGTCCCTCAGTTGGGAGATTGGTTTTCGTGGGCTACAAAGATTCCTTTCTGAGCTAATTATCTGGCTGTCAGTTCAGATATACCCTTTGTCTAAGGCAGAATTATCCGTCTGGCCGCGTGTTCTTGCTGTTGTTGAGATGTCTACCTCAAGCTTATCTTGGATATCCATTATTGTAGAATACCCTGAATAAATGGTTTTCTGCCATCTTCCCTAATTTTGTGCTGCTGCAATGTGTCTCCGCCCTCTTGAACAGCGTTTGAACGCAGTGATTCTTGTGGTTCATCGGATGGTTACTGATGTCTCTCCATGTTTCGGTTAAAAACTTCGTCAAACGCGGTATTGAGCCGTTCATCCGCATTGTGTACGGAATCTCGTTTCACGATGAAAAGTGTTATCTATGTAGCGGACTTTCGGATTTCATGGCTCCTGTCATGTTTGGATTATTCCGAGGATGTTCCGTTATTGTTTGCAATCAAATTTCCCAGCTCAGCAAACAAACCAACGGTCACCTATGCTACCTGAGCTACCAACATTCTTATCAACAGTAAACAAGTGTAGAGAGTTTGACTTAGAGGAAAACATTGCATTCTCGCTCTGTACATATTTTCTGAAGAAAAACACCACCCTGACTTTGAAAATGGCTGTAGTATTACGGAAAAGCAAGTAGTTTGCGTGACTTCATCTGTCCAAATATAAGAACAGCCCCAAGGATATATTCCCCGGATTTCGGTGTTCCTAACATGAGTGACAGGCGTATTTTGGCAGTAATCCAAAAAGGGGAATATCATCATTTTAGCTCTAAGGAACAAGCTTCCTTCATACGACCTCAAAGTATGTTGCATCCACAATAGACAGGCAGTCAAACCATATAGATTATTCGCAACATCCGATTAAGGCGGCTCGACTAGATGCATTTTTCCGCATCAGACAAAGTTCATACCACACTGAATGGATTCATTTCGCTAATGGTGTTGATGGGTAGTGTGGTGTGTGAATATCAAACATACAGCCATTCGATTGCGGTATTCAAAATGGCGCGACTGAGCTGGTATGCTAAGGTTTGAAAAAGCACAAACGTTGGTCTAAAGTTTTCAGACACGCATTACACTGTTGTGTTGGCTACTGGATGTATGACATAAAGAAGAATTCCGACAGATGTCTGAACTTCAACATTCTTCGATATTCCGACCTGAAAAGTCAGGCGAATTCAGTCGTGTGATTAGTGGTCGTATGAGTGAATGAACGATATTTAGAATAGCTCACGGTTGATGAGCACCATACACGGGATCCTCATCTATTGATTCAATGCCAAGCGTGCCCGTCACAGCCAGCAGATACCCTCGAGTTCTAAGCCCTCATTATCACTTCTCTCATTTGTGAGTATGAGGTCAAGATGGAATCTCCTGTTATGACCGGAAATTTTCGGAAGATCCCTATGCTCACCTGTGTAAAGGTGCTGCAGAAACTGCTCTCGAGATGGACTGCGGGCTTATACACAGCCTTCAGAGGTACTGAGAGATGAATCATTTCGGCCAGAGTTAGACTTGTCGGCGGAATCGCTGTCACCACATTGTGTAGCAACCCAAGCCAACCAACAACCCTTCGTACTAGGACGCTATAAGTCCCCAGAGCCATGGATTCCCACTGATCCAATGGAACTACAATGAAGTGATAAGTCAGTTTAGCCTGAGCTTAATAGGTAGAGATGATAATGATGGTCTTCTCCAGCTTTGTACAGCATTGTTTATAAGCGGTAGACGCCGCTGCGCTACTTGGTATCCTTCTACTCATGAACTACGGAGCCATTGGCTGTCGACGACAAGGCTCTACTCTTGACTGTCAATTTCTGGATTATAAATCCGGTGTATATTTTTGATAAGTTTCCCGGGGGGAACCTAAGTAGCGAACTCCTTTGGTGAACTTTGAAGGAAGTTTGAAAGCCTTCATGTTCAGGAGATATCAATATTAAACAGGATGAGATACGAACCACTATTTGTCCGACAAGAAACTATGTGGTGTTCCTAAGGGCTCAAAAAGTAAGCACGGTCACTGACACCCAGGTGAGAATTGTTGCATCCCTTCGGACACTGAGCATAATTCAACAATATCTGTTAGAAGTCAGCTCAAGCACAGCCTGGGTACAGATATAGATGACAATGGAAATGGAAGAAGCTAGTGCACCTCTAAAGGTTCGGAAGACGCATTGTCTTACACACAGAAAGGGACCCTAAACACCGGCTATGAAGTCACCAAAGGTAATATTGGAAATTGAATATACAACAAAAACCGGCGTCCTTACCAACGGGTTGCATGTCTCTAGCAATACATTAGTCGGCTTCCGTACCTGTTCTGCTCGTTCGACCATGGGTGAGCCGTAGTCTGTGATTTTAGATCATCCCTCAGTTTCTGAAGTACCAAAATGCCTTTCTACCTCGAAATGTCATTAGCAGCAAGACGAGGTGAGCTTACAATTACATGAACTCTGTACTGCAGCGGAATGTGCGATGTACTGTACAGCGATGTTTAGTATGATTACTCTGTTGAACCGTTGCTGTTGTGGTCAGTTCCATAAACGGGCTGTTGGGTTGGTGACGCTGGACCGAGCATCTATTTCGCCAAATTATAGGCGGCAAATACATGCCGCTTGCAGACTGGAAAATAATAATGTAGCCGTGACCTCCTTTCGGTGCATAGCTGCCGTGCAACACAAAAGGGGCACGGGAGTTGAGATACTCCCAGGTTGCTTAAGTCTAGATAGAAGCGATCGGAAGGCCAAGAACGTTGGGTCTGAAACATGGACGTCCTGATCAGTGAATTCGTGCCTTAGTCGCTGGGCTGTCTCAAGCCATAAAGAAATAATAAAGCCCTTCAACCAAGTCCGATGGCAAACTAGTAACAGGACAACATTAATAGGCATGAAAACCGGGCACTACGAATCACTACAACGGCCCCACCGACACCACCATCTGCATTGTCACAGACGGCGGTAGCAGTGTCGAAAATGCTTTAGTGATGTATGTCCAGGAGAGTTTCAAGTTGAAAGGATGAAAAGAAATGAACGAACAGAGCGGTGCAGGTCTATCGCAAAGTCTAGGGCATCGACAAATCCAAGCGTTCGGTCAAACAATATTACTAAGACAGTGAAATCGGTTAGCGGTCATGTGCCATCAACAGTTAGGGAGGTTCAGGGGAACTCATCCGAGAAGGCAGCACTCGGACTTTTCTCAGCTTCTTCATTTCTGAGACTTGGTGACAAGCTAATCAAGCAATCAGACCATCCGAACCGGCTTTTTCCAAAATACCGAAAAGGAAAATGAAAGGAAGGAGGAGTAAAGCTACAGTTGTTCAGGACGCGGTATGAGGACACGGAGTGAAAAGTAGCTTCTAGGGCGAGCCGACTACAGTCAGATACCGACTACCCTTGGGTATAAATTGCCGGCAGTTCGTCGAATGTTTCCAACTACCATTTGGTCACAACCCCACATAAAACCGCGGACAATCGCCGAAATACATTCATTTGCAAACAAAGGTGGTGTTAAAGGGGGAATAGCATAAACGAAAGATCAGCTGGGATTCAGTTGCGTTTCCCGTTAACATCAAATTACTTCGCGAATGAGTGTATTTTGACCTGATGAGCTCTAAGGGCCAAACCGGTCGTAGGTCATCGAAGAGTCTCAGCAACCCTATGCGCAGTGTATCGTATCAAGGAAATATACTTCAATATCCCGAATATTGTGCCACCCGGCATATGAGGTGACCAATGTGAAGCAGACTCACAAACGAAACACTCAGCTGACTGTCCCGTTAAGATCGACCTAGTTTACGAATTATTCCACTTTCCCGAAAGCGCACACCCTGGTGTTCAGTTAGAGTATATGGTTGATGGGATAGCCTATTAGATAAGCGGGGAACGAGTAGTGGACCGTCGAAGAGTCATCAGGAACCTTAGCGGTAGAATCTTACGTCAGAACAAGTTAGGGAGGCGTTTCAAAATGTTACTAGAACCAAATGTCATGAAGTATGAAGGCAGAAAATATGTGCAGGAATAGGGATGTTCTGATTTCTAATGAGAGAGCAGAGCGGAGAGCCTAGCTCGTCAATAACGAGAAATTAGCGGTTAACTGAAAATGGATGACGACGGTGTTTTCAGACACACCAGGCACAGCAGGCGCGCCGACAAAGTCGCGTGATCAACCTTACCCACAACATGCAGGCAAACCAAAGAAAGAAACAAAAACCGTAGTACAGTAGCTTCTCCCCACCGAGGAGAAATGTCGGGAAAATTAGGAATCGTTCGGTTCGAATGAGGACGCGCTCCTCGCGGGAAGACAGCCCAGTCAACCGTTTAAGGTCCGACAAAGACACGTGATGCACAGGTAGAAAAACGTATGTCTCAAAATGTCCCAAACAGTTTGATTCTCGTTTGCTTCATCTTTTATGGAACATATTCTACGCCTGCAAAAATGCCCCAGTGTGATTGTGTTGCAAATTTTCGAACTATTGCAGTTTGGTTAAATTTCAGCACTCAGCGTCATAACGGCTCCGTTTTTCGCAATTTCACCGTCCTCCACAAATTCCACGGAATTCAAGTGGTCTCTACCTAAAAAAACTACCAATAACTGAGTATTTTTTGGGCGATTGACCCATCCAAAGTGGTTTCAAGTCTGTAATCTGTCTGGATGTTGGTGTCAACACAAAGCGCGTGAGGGCATGCAGACTTGGCTCGTATTCAACCGCGCTGAGTCAGTGAGAAATCGTTCGGAGAGTTGCTGAATCATGTGTAAAAACTGAGTTTATGCTCAAATGAAATCTCGATAAAATCCACTCATAGCATGACATATGCGGTTTCTGGAGGGAAGGGTTTAGAGCTCTAGGACAACCGATTAAATAAATATGTGATTCATGTAATCGTTTGATTGAGTTTCAGTAAACCGAATGTGCGAGTTGGCTCAGTGGGTCCGGACAATGCACCAGAGGGCTTCTCAAACGGTCATTGATGTCGAATAAATCAGCCATATGCACACGACTGATTTAATTGAGACTCCAATGAATTCCCATTTTTTGGTCATCTATGCAGTATAAAGGCCACCCCTGAATTCAACTGGGCCGACATTTACGATATGGAGGTAGATTTTTCTTCAACAGAAATACCTCATACCAGGTCGGTTTAAAATGAACTTGGGCGGATGCTCAAAGGTAAGTTGTGAATCTTCATCATGTATTGTCGAACGACATTCAATCTTTTCACTCGTTATGAACCCTTCCCGAAGGTCGCAGCAATGAGAACAATGCTCCTTAATACTTCGTCGTCAGTAAGATATTCAGTTGTTCAGCTAGAAAGGAGAATTTTTTCCATAGAGCAACCTAAACGGATTTCTCCAAGTCAATCCAATAGGCACCAGGCCCTCAGGGGACATCATTTCTTGTGCGTATTTCAGTGTTCTTTTAGTCAGAGGGTTTTGCATAGATAACAATGCGAATGGCGCAGCTCCATTTTGTGTACGACTGAGCGATGCAGTTGAAAAAGAGACGTACATGAATTTGTACTTCCAAATGCCAGGTACATTGCGCTCGTGACGTATTTCAGATGAGTGAAATGATACATATTTTGGTGGTTTGTTCCAACCAGATTCGGGAGATGAAACTGAAATTCGACACAAAAGATACATGACACCTGGTTCCAAGACAGCGATCTCGAGCTCTATCAGATGCGAAAAAATTTTTCCACTGAGGTAGATCAAAATCAAAGGATGAAAACGACTTCTTCCTCGAAACTCCCGCACTCAGATCTCTTAGGGAATAGTCACATTCGCCCGATACTTCAGGAAAGTGCGAAACGGTTTGCTGGAATCCATGACTCATACAGGGATGTCCAAGTTTAATAATGCGGATTTACGGATACGACACAAGCAGGTGAAATCAGCACTTTTATACCCAAATCACGGGAAGACCTAAGTTCCTTGTATCAAAACAGATTGTTTGTCGTCATTGTTCTGAAGCTACATCTTTTTGAGACTATAGCTTCCACAGCAAAAGAATGCAAAACTGGTCCCGCCTGTCAAAAAATGGTTAACGCATATATTCTTCTTTAGGTGTAGACGTTGTAAGATGAAGAGTTACGGCCTCCAATCATTTGAGGAATACATTACTTGTTGGCCTGGGAGTCGAACATCGGCTTGATGTATATACACCATACGGTAAGCTAGCTATCCTACTTGGAAAGAAGCGATTGGATGCGCCAACCAGAGAGGAATATTGGAAGACATTCGAGAGTTTGATGAGTGGCTCGTGGCTTTTTTGAGGTGTCCTCCTAGTGAACATTTCGCATCATCATCAAAAGATCAAACTTCCATCAGTGCCCACATGGTTGACAAAAAGACCAAGAGTCTAGCTACTTCTCATCTGGTAACCTTCACATGAGGCAAGAGTTTGATTACCGTTTTTTTCTGTTTACATAGGTGAGCACATACGGCGAAACCTCAAGCTGATCAAAAGATTCACTACCTTGTTTAATCGCTTGTAACCACTTTAATTTCTGGTGACGCCTGCCTATCTGTAGGTTGGCTATTCTTAGGTTATCGAACCATCGATAAACCTTGTTTTGTACGACCTAGAGTACTTCTTAGCCTACTCGGACTTTCTGAGATGCGCTGACTAGCATAGTTACTAATTTATGCCATCAAGTTTAGAAATGCGGTTTACATTGATGTATGTGACGCACCGTTCAGATGTTATCGCAAGCTCCCAGTTGTCAATGTGTATAGATATACCACCTCATAAAAAACGCACACAGTAACGCATTACGTCACTCGAAAACCGTTAGCGCCCGTTTCGGACCTTTAAACGGATTTTTGCGTCGATTTTGCTAACCGATCAAACTCCGAGTAATGACATCATAACCAAAGGTCAACAATGGCACAATACCCTGCCGGACTGTATCAAGGATCATAATCTGGAGAACTCTAATAGGTCTTTCCTACATCCGCGGCCGATCATCACGATTACGAATAATAGTCCTACCCAAAAGACATTGCTTATATATTTCTGCTTTTTGAGACCAGGCGGACAGATATATTAAACAACCGATCGCCACTCTGGAAGCTGAGGTCGTGCGGTTATTCTGCTATACACTGAGGGCTAGTGGGAGTGCTTTAACGATGACAAGGCGGAGCACGAATCTACCCAACAGCACAACCGCTAACCATGCTAATCACGCCATTCGGGAAGTTCGACTGAGGTAAACATGAATACTCGATGACTCCGCTTTGTCTAGCATGAATACAGGCTTTTCATTGAAATGCATGTGCATTTGTTGTCGTTATGAGCACAATAGTTCAATTATTTGTTTTCTAGTCCCATGAATGTATGCCTTCCTGCCGTTATGTCCAGGAAACCTCGTAGTAAACATTTTCAATTCATTTCTGATACTTGGCTGATATTCAGATGCACTGGAATGCTGTTGCGCGCAATGATGCTCCCTTCCGGTTTAGTTCGATCACCACCATTTTATCTTCTGATGACCAAAATGTTTTCCGATTTGTGTAATTGGGTTGATTGTCCGACGGCTCAACAGAAGAATTCAACTTACCCAAAGAATATGTGAAATTTGCAATCACTCTGCCTAGGGTAGGTGACTTCGATGTTGGTTCAGTGGTGTCAATCACGCTGCTCGATGTCTCAGCAAAACTGGAACTATGCCACGGGCAGTCCAATTTTTCCTCAGGACGCACTTTATGCGTTAGCGGCACCGTTCATACCAACGACACCGCATCACACCGCATGGTCTGATGTCACGGCAAAGCAGCCAAGGCCATAGCAATTCTAACTTCCATGAGTGACTTTCGCTTTTAGCCCCCTGTGAATACCACTCTCGAGCATCAAAACCCTCGGCCTTCCTTCACCTTGCAAAATTCCCACAATCATTTCAAGCTGGTTTCTTACAGCGTTTGTAAACTCAGAAAGACGAGATCGAGGTAGGTCATTGAAGCGCTCCAACATGGACATTTGTTGTCTTACAACCTCCGAACCAAACGAACGAGTTGGCCTTGTGAGTTTAGCATAAGTCCATCTTGGTTGTTCCCATGGCTCAGAAGGGACTCGAAACAACGGCAACGAGCTCGTAAATATGCAGGCAGACAACCGGCTGCACCTAAATGCCCGACCTAAAGCTGCCACCTTGACGTGGTGGTCGGGCTTCAGTGCTGCAATGATCCCGCGGGCTATACTGGCTGGAACTTCGTTCCACAAGGTACAACCATGCCAGGAAGGCCAAAGGGGAGCAGCCAGGCCAAGAGCAGCGAGAACCCGCACTACGAGCAATCGTGGTACGGGGCGGTCTGGGGGTAAAGTCGTACTGTCCTCTGCGACAGGAGTGTGAAGGCAGTAAGGTGTTTCCCCCAGGCGACCAGCATGTCCACATTTATGGAAGCAGCGATGCTGCCTTCCCCCGAGGAAGGACGGGTTAGAAAAGGTCGGCCCCAAAAACCGCACACTCCGATCGCCCAACGGTTGACCGTGACCGCCGGCGCATTATCC
>NW_008751678.1:237700-250645 GCF_000715545.1 Opisthorchis viverrini
CTCGAAGGGCCCTTTTCGCACAACCATGTGAAGGGTGGAAGAGAGCCAGAGGCGGGCAAACAATGACTTGGCAGGGAAGCATGAAAGCAATTACCAGTAAACTCAGCTGCGCTGGTCACTGCCGTCTTTCTGGATGGGGACCCCGAGACGGGCCACATCAATGGCTAGAGACATTATCAGACATGGCCCAGTCGCGCCCTCAATGGCGCTCGTGCATCCAAGCTATTGCCTTCAATGCATAGCTCCTTTTCCACCCCCTACCCCCACTTGACAACCCACTGTACCTATCCCCCCCCCCAAAAAACATAGGTGAACGAAACTGCGGCAGCTACAACCACTGTACGACGAGTACGCGGTTATTACAGCTGACAATGATGTGAATGAATGAATGAAATGGTGTTAGTTTCAGATATCATAACCACTACCAAGCTATTTACCGCCCATCATCGGTTACTCAACAGTCAAGTTGGTTAATGATGATGAATGAATGAAATGGTGTTAGTTTCAGATATCATAACCACTACCAAGCTATTTACCGCCCATCATCGGTTACTCAACAGTGAGTCAAGTTGGTTGTAGAGCCGTCAGTTACTGGTGAACAGGCTGCGTTCAAAATCGTCGTTTCTGATGGGACACCTGCTTGGAATCAGACCATGTTATGGTATGCCTCAGACTGGTGATACGCTTCTGTGGAAGGAAAATTAACCGCCCGAAGCACTTTGATGTGACTGAACTGAGAGAACCACCCAACCTGGAGATGTTTCATCAGATTTTGACAGACTCCTAATGATTGAGGGCGACATCAGTAGTCTATTCAACATGCGGACGTGTCGGAAATAGTTTGCGCATACACAAGTCGTTGGATGGCAGCACGCAAATCGACTGAAGGCCTCCAGATGGTGGATGTACGACGTTCTATTCCCGCTGATTCCATTCAAGATGCAGAAAGAAAAGCAACCAGTTGTCCAAGAGTTCAACAAAAGGCGTAATTATGGTGGCATACTGAGATGGGTCACAAGGGCAATCATCGTTTATTCTATATGAACCGATCCACTAAACAGAAAAAACTCGAGCTTATGTGAAACAGTGCGCGGACTTCACGGAACCTTGATCACAAACCTACATTAGTTCTGTACGAATTTGTATGCGCGCGGGGCAGAAGTGGTATCCTCCGATATAGTTGGGGATGGACAGACGTAAGACTTTTTCTAAAGTAACGAATGAATTGTGCGTCGGCNACTCTGTCTCTATGGCTATTTTATCTCATTGACAGACTTTCAGTCAGTGATTTGTGAGGAATATAAAATCGTTGGCCAATGGTTGAAGGCCTCTTGGAATCAATGAACAACCAAAGCTTTAGTTTTAAGATTCTTCATGGGCAGTTAGAACCAATGAGTCTCAGGTCGTTAGCTCCTGGAGGGCACCCATAGCATCATCATCATCGACAGCATGACATCACTGTTCTACAATGATGCTTTGCTACCATACAGCAATCGGAAAATCCGTTGCAGCATGGATGGAGAGGTTCGATTACAGTAAACAAGGAACTCACCGGGGTTGGCAGGCTTGGAGTGGCCACAAACTAAAGAAACGTATAAGTAATTCTGGCAATTCCGATGCAACAGGACTAGTCGGTTACAATGGTCCCTCGCACTTCACCGACTTCTCGTTGCTGTACGGAACAAAAGAATGCAAACGAAATATGTATATGATGTATTGGGTTGGCAGTGTGGAGTCATCAAACAAAATTATAGGTAGTCGTTCCCGTAATGTCACCAAGAACACAAGATAAGCAAATATTAGCGAATATACACTCATTTGCAAACTAATTTGGTTTTTTCCAGAGACCCACCTGGAACCCAGCTGAATCTTTCGTTTATGATGTTCTCAGGCAACGGAATGTGCTGCACCAGGCCGCCCCATGTCTCAGTCGCTACCATATTTGAAATATCGCGATACATGTATATCTTTGTAATGTACTACTCATAAGGTTGCTGAAGATCCGTTTCAAGTAGAACGTAAGGTTGACGGAAACCCGGGGACTGCGCCTACCTGATGAACCCCAAAAAGGGCGAAACCGGTCGTGGGCTGTGAAACGGATTTTCAGCAACCTTATGAGTAGTACATTACAAAGGTAAGCAAATACTGTTTTGTTCCAGCTAGGGGACGGCAAGATCACTTAATTATCTCCTGTTCAAATATATTTTTGTCGCGAATTCAGACCAGTTATATGTACCATGCTTCAAGTTGAACGATTCGCTGTTCACTTCCATAAGCGGTTGGAAATTACTAGGCTTCGGAATAAACAAACTTTCTTTGGGAACTTAACCAATAACTTCAGTACCTCGCTTATGTTCCGAATAATTGGTGATGTTACCAAGTCGTTTCATTGTAATCCTGACCACCAATCACAAACTGTACTTCAGGCAGATCCCTTCATGGAAGACACTGGCTTGATTGTTGGTATGACCAGAACATTTCCATCGATTTGAGTGGTAATTAAAATGTGAGCCGTCCATGGGTAGGAGTGAAGACCAGACTTAGCGGAGTCAGTGTGACTTCCTACGCCATGGTCAGCCGCTTTCTGTCAAGGTGAGCATTCAACCAATCACATCACAACGGCAGAATGTTTCTAAAGTGGAATCACCAGACCCAGTCCAAACCTAAAACAAACCATCTTCCTAATGCCTGGCAGGTGACGACGATAATTATATGGATGGACCACCGCACACCTACTAGCAGTGTGGTTACATTACCTCTGCTCAGACAGCAGGACACCGACCACTCGTAAATACCGTGTGAGGGGAATTTCAGCTACCAACGCCGGGTGTCATAGGCTCACGTCAGAGAGCGTGTAAATCTCCTGGAATTGAAAGTATATCTCTGTGTTTGTCTTTTACTATCTTATGTGTGCTTCGATTCACCGCAGTCACCACGCCGATACCCGCGCTATGGAAGAATTTTTGTTCAAATATGAGCAGCAAACCAACTCCAGCCTCTCACTCCCACATCAGCATAACACCAGGGTTCAAGAACTGATGCATTGCTGCCGTGAAATTAAAACTTATTTGGAAACTTTATTGTGAAGAAAAGAATAATATTGGATGAGGAAGGAACTAAGGGGTAGTCCGCTAGGACAGAAGCCACTGGTATCTTGATTAATCGATCCTAACACTGTGGCAACGTTCTGGGAAGCACTGTGCTGGCCGATGTAATCCTAGAGAGAAAGAATGACCACAACTGCTATATGATCCATCAGGAATATCACACGGAGATAACGACTAGCCACTGACAGTCTGAAGTGCGCAGTGTAAAGGCCCTGTTATCATTTAAATTGTGTGAAAACAATAGCTCTTCCTGACCGACCAAAAGCAGTACCCTGAGTAGCGCTCGAGATGAAAAAAGAGTTCCAGGGGACAAAGTGGACTTATATATTCTGAAAAATCCCTCCGTACGAGCACCGCTATTGCACCGTTATGGTGTAGGACCAAGCAGTCACCTCGAAAATACATGGGCACTTCCCAATCATGGTCTTTCTCGGGTGGTTGTTACCGCACAGTGCTTAAAGCGTGTCATTTCGTTACACATTTTTCGGATCCCAACTATTTTGTGAAAACGTACAGGATAGGTCCAGCTGCTTCGTGGGAAGGACCTCATTTTGACAAGTACGTTTGTCCACAAAAGAATTTCCGTGCATCAAACGGAAAAATAACAAAACATACACATGAAATTCTGCTAAGCGAGCGGATTTCGCTCAAAAGATCCTAATAATCGGGACAGTACATGGATCAATGAATAATCGATGCACACGCAGAAGCTGCCACTCTCCGACTAAAGTCATAAACACCACGGTATGAAGCTACTGAGTGTGATTGATTACTTTTTGAAATCAGTAGTCTACCGGTAGATTTTCTGCATCAGGCCCTGGTGAAATCGACCGTGTTCACTCCAAGTAACGATAAAAACGGGACTGGACTACACAGATAATCATTTTACAGGAGACAAGCAGCAATACTGTGGCCAAGTTCCAGTATGATCGCAGTGCTGGAAAAGCACACATATTTAACAAGCAAGTTGGTCAAACCGCCTAGGGAAGTCGACACGTGGGTGTGGTTTCCCACTTTCCTGACAATTATCAGATATGGTAATTAGATTATCGTTGTACAGACAATGAAAAGTGGTATTATCTTTGTAACAGTAATTGTCGACCAAGAGGATGTTACGTCATAGATTAGGGCGAAAAATACATTATGGGCTTCGGAATAGTTTGGAGAGCGATCGGTACATTTGCTGCATGGCAGCATTTCGCTTTGGAGACAAAGACTTAGTTAAACGAAGTGAGTAGGTTACAAGTTTGGTCTAGGCAGAATGAAAACCAATCAGTAAGATCTTCTATTGGCAGGCTATATCAGCATTAGTTGTCACCTAAGAAATTGTTTCAGTGAGCGTAAAAGACTGTTAAGGCCGATAGACTAGGGGGAGAAATAACAAATTCTGGCAGTATCTAGGATCTGGTTCCTCGGATTCACTTAAAGCGAACATCGCTCGTGGGTTTCTTCCCAGTTTTTGTTCGTATATCTGGGTGAGCTGCTGCTATGACAGTCTGAGAATTGGAAGTGATTACGTGAATTACAGTCGGCTTGGATCTTCTACCAATTGCGATCTTTAGCGGAACAAAAAGCCGTAATCCGCATACACACTGTCTCGTGCCATTCGTCCGGTGCAAGTTTACCAAAGTAGTACAGTACAAGCCATAGATGGGAAGAAAAGACCCACTCACCTTGTCTAATTCATGTTTTGCCTGGTCTTCTAATGCTCGAATGTCGTTCATCGTCAGTCCATGCCACTTATCCATCCAACAAAACAACTGACGGTGAAAGTTGTAGAAAATACGTCGCTCTTGCTGGAATAGTAAATGTACAAATTAGGAGACGCCAGACCAGACAACTCACATTTTGTAACATTGTCTCCACACGGGTCTGTATGCCCCACCATTTGAATTCACATGTGACCAGCTTGTAGGCACACATGATTGGCATGTCCGTGTTCTAAACGTGCAAAAGTCGGTCAAATTCGAAAACGTACCTTCCACCAGTTTGGACCAATCAACGGACCACGACCAGTTTTAACGGACTGAAATTTGGTGGGATCACAGTTGGGATCATAATCGGAATGGCTATAGGGAGGATCATTCACAAAGTCAATGTAGACGACTTCGCGTCGTTCCAACATTTCAGGTGGGAGTTGGTGAATCTGTGACAAAGGTGTGTGAGTCGTTGATTGGAAGACCTACGTTGGGTTCATCAACCTTGTCCTGCACATACATGGATTCAATCTTGAGGAAGAAATTCTCTTGCATATATGCTGGGTTCTGTTATGAGCAAGGGACCACAGTAAGTAATGAACAAGCCTACTTCGATGATTGTTCGGCAATAGGGATAGGCATTCCAGGCGCGTTCGTCCACTTCCAAGTATCGTTTGGGAGCGAGAATTCGTACGTAGGCAGGGACTTTATTAGCCAGGTAGAATCGCTTGTGAGTATATTGACCCTTGTCAAACACTTGACCGTGAACTGCCAGTGGTGGATCAGGCTTGTGATGTTCGTCGTCAAACGGCTCGTTTACCAATACTTCGATGCCTTCACCACCGCCAGTTTCATTTTTCGATACTTCTGCCACGGACCACAGCTGGGCGACATTATACTCTTCCACAGTCATCGGTAGGATAATGCGACTGTAAATGTTTGGGAAGCAAAATGGCAGGGAAATCAAGACAGAGTGATGTATCACAAACATTATTTCAAAAAAAATATCAAATAACTTTGAGGACGGAATTAAATGTAGAGAGTGAAAGTCGATATTTCGAAAACCCCTAGCTCGTGCTACACAGATGAGTCTCCGGACATAGTACCTCTGAATATTTTTCCAAGAAACTCACCCGCGAGTCTGCTGAAGTAACCTCCACCTGGATCATAAAGAGAAGAATTGAATACACCCAACCGACTCGACGGAGAATATAACATGTCCCAGAGAGTGGCAATGATATATTGTTCACCCAAACTCCTAAATACCCAAAGTTCATGCCATGTGAGTTCACAACGAACACGGGACACTTATTTCAACTAACGATCGGCGTCAACAGCCTCTTAGCAATCAAAGACCGGAATGGAAGATTATAAGAGCTGAAATCATATCGCAAAACGGAAACTGGACAATTCTGGGTCTAGCGCTTGTTTGAGAACCTTACATGAGATCGAACCAACCCAATCTGCACCAGAAAATATGGATCAGGTGTATTGAAACCTGAAACACACACACTGGCATTATTACAGGGGGGAAGAACTAGAGCGTCCAAGATGCAGCACTCTGGTACACAGGGTCATGAACCACTAGATCTGCTAGAAACCGATTTGTAATGCACGGTCAGTGATAAACAAAAACCTAACGTGGTCATATATCTACAGTACTTCCTCCTTTTACCTGAGGACTACAAACACACACTTGTGTGAACCCCAACTACACATTTGCATGAAAGCTGTTCGGCAACAAGCGCAAATAAAAAAAGAAAACACGAATAAGAGCACTAAAATTTCACCCTAGACTCCCAAAACCGTTCGTTTATCGAAACCTACTTTCTTCTCTACAAGGGAATGGTTTCACAAACTGGACCACAATAAGTTCCATCAGAAAGGAACGCTCAGAAGGAAAGAAAACTTCCCTTGTTCGAATAGTTCAGAGGTACCCAAAATACCCGAAAGCCATCAACAGGTTCTCATCCCAAGCCAGCGTCGCATGGCACAGCGCGAAAATGTGAAAACTAGTTTTGCCGGCTTTTCAGGTAATCAGGCAAACGTTTTGCTTTTTAAGGACTTTTGAAAGGTTGAATTCCAGCCTATAACGGATTTGCACTTAGTTCGGTGACAGACCAATGTCGTACCAAACTATGTACCTTAAACCTCACTGTCAAGAATTTCACGCCCCTCAACGCGACTTGAATGTACTGTCTATCGAGAACCAAGTTAATTTTGTCACCGTCACACTCACTATCGGTAGACGATTTACAGTCGTTGGTTCCAGTAGCGCATCAGGTCTGAAGATAATTCGTTCTCCTGCCACATCAAAGCTGTCCTCATATGTGATCATGGGCTTTTGTTTGGGCTGGTCAGCCACTAACGACGTTCTAACTCCGCCGTTTTCTCTTGAATCAGTGTGCTATAAATCGCAGTGCGTCTGGCATAATAGTGAAGAAAACACTTTCAAGTGAGGTTTCCATAACCACTCGTACCCACGGCAAAAGATTTTGTATCCTACTGGGCACCATTTATCTTGAGTTGCTACCTGGCGAGCACACCCAACTGCGCACTGATGATGTCTCCTCGTATGGTGACGATTGCCAAGCTCGGCGAACAGATCAACAGCCACCTGATCAACAACCAATACATTATTTATAGGTCTGAGATTCATTGACCCGTAGCTGCTTTGTAATGTCCTATACCGACAAACTGCTTGTGTTTATTTGAAAAGCATGTCGTCTTCCCTTGTTTTACTTTTCCCAAGCATCCGCGTACGTCGCAAATGACCGAGTTAAGAACGGTGTTTTCTACTACTGTGCGGGTGCTGTTCTCCACCTAATTAGTGTTCCACAGCCAACGGAATCTATTCGAAATGAATATGCCAACTCTGGATGGTCTCTGGTGTTGAAATCTCTGTGAGCAAGAACCTTGTCGACTTTGAGCATGTAGAGAACGTTATTCGCATTCGAAGCACAAATTTCACTGAATGGCCGATCAAGTTAACTCAGTTCTTCGGCATGTGCTAAGCACAAATTATAGTGCCATGCTGAGGGACATAGTACGGAACATGTCACACTAATCCCGCAGGTCGCATACAACTCAGGCCGGAACTGAATTTGTCAATTTGTATCGCTTGTGATATGCCTTTGGGTCTCAAAAGATCCGTGCATCAGACTGAAGTAGAGAATGCTGGACGTGGCTTCTGGAGACGGAAAAGTCGAGATATTTTCGGGGTTTGATCACCGACATCTTGGAAATATAGTTGGGATCGAGTGGAGCCAAAAATACCGCAAGCTAAGATGGCTCGGTTATGTGCTGCTAAAGCCAGGTTACCCCATACTGAAAAGCACATGCCTAATTTAGAGTTGCCAAAACCAGGTGGACAAAGTATGATTGTGCGGAATGAGATGAATGGTGCTGACCTTCCAAAACGGGGACCATGCAACCCTGTGCTTGAGTGAACAGTGCATCGCAGCCAACGGATATGAGGCACCTCATACTAGTGTGACTGAGTGTTGAGGACAAGGGCACTTCAGGTTTTGCGGCAGATTAGCACCCTCTCTCGATTCTGTTTTTTTCAATAACTTGAAGGACTTTATTCAAATAAATCGGGATAGTTGTGCAGCAGAAGCATCAGAGTTCGCCGCTGTTACTTCCAATGCTGGTGACGATGAAGAGTGATTATTTAATAAGAGCAGCTCACTATGTGAACCTAGTCAACCTGTTCCCTGGATTGCTGAAACAAATGAACCGGCATCGGAACCGGCAGCCAAAGTACAGATGTTTCGCTGTTATCGCTTTCAGATTGCACTACAATCCAAATAGGAGTGGTCGGCGGTGAAAATGCACAGACACGTGCTGCCTAGGGACGCACACGTAACCCAACTCTAAAAAACAGCTGCTGATGAACATTGGTGCACTCTACAAAGTCCCCGCGCGTATAAAAAAACAAAATTGCGATAACAGTATTGTACACTGCATGCTTTCCAGCGATCATCAGGATAAAAACGGTCATCAGTAAAGCATGCGCGGCCCAATCAAGTTGATAAACTTTCAAGCATTTGTCCACTCAAAGATAACAGTCAAGATACCATTAGTTTGGCATCGGAACAGCCAAAGTACAGATGTTTCGCTGTTATCGCTTGCAGATTGCACTACAATCCAAATAGGAGTGGTCGGCGGTGAAAATGCACAGACACGTGCTGCCTAGGGACGCACACGTAACCCAACTCTAAAAAACAGCTGCTGATGAACATTGGTGCACTCTACAAAGTCCCCGCGCGTATAAAAAAACAAAATTGCGATAACAGTATTGTACACTGCATGCTTTCCAGCGATCATCAGGATAAAAACGGTCATCAGTAAAGCATGCGCGGCCCAATCAAGTTGATAAACTTTCAAGCATTTGTCCACTCAAAGATAACAGTCAAGATACCATTAGTTTGCGCACCGGTCTGTTTGTTTCGGCTATTAGGAAAACGCAACTTTTTGGGCACCGATCGGTCGGGAGGCGTTGTAAATTCAGGTGCAGTCGATTACAACCCATAATCCTCAAAACAGCTCGAAATGATCTATTAGACCTTGTGCGTTTATTTCTCTCAGGTTTACATAAGACGAACGCTGTCTATGGCTCGTTGCGGAAATGTGGATGACAATGTTGTTTGCTCGAAGCCGCGACTCAACCTTTAAAAATGCAGGGAATCAACGAGAAGCCAGAGCCGGAAGTAATTCACGTCTTGTGACATTCGGTGTTTAACCGAATGACTCAATGTCACGTCACTGTTAACCCTGACAAGTGACTCCAAAGATATTTGTGCGGGGTATTAGCTGGTTGGATTGCTAGGGGCGACCATGTCACCAGTATCCCCAGCTTTACGGCCTTAGTGCGTTTATACAATGACGTTTTAATTTGACGCGGGTTTTCAGTTCGATCAGATTCGGACTCAAGCCCTCTACAGTTAAATTCGTCAATCCAAAGTGAAACGTCGAGAGTTTTAAGCTGAATGGAACAGAGGGAAAGTGCCTTAGTAAGTACAAAGTACGAAAAGAAAACCATCAAGCAAGCAACTTTGGTTATAAGAGCCACTTTAGTTCGTCTAACTGAAAAACGTTCAACAACTCTAACGGAAGCGACAGCAGCCGCACTTACCCCGAATATCCGATTACCAAAGCCGGTACAGCTAGGAATATGCACTACTAGTAGGCATCAAAAGCGACAAAACCCAAATCGAATGCGGTTGGCATAAGTTCAAATGCAATTCGGACCACTTAGGGGGCATCTTAGCTCAGTCGAAGGCTTCCGCACATTCCAATTATTTAGCGGTTCGGTTAGTTAGTGAATAGCGCCGTAATGGGATTTTTGTTGCTTACACCTTTGAAGGTTCCTAGTAAAACTCTGTTCTTTACACGTTCATGGAATGGTAACTGCGTGGGTTGCGCCAGGCATACCAAAAGGTTGCACTTTTTGGTTTTCCTTGACACTAAAAAGCACTCCTAACGCAACCAACAGGACCGTCTCATAAGTTGAGAAGCGGAATCCTGTTGAAATCTTTGGGTATCCTGAAGTGTGAAGTTGAGCACTGTGGAGTCTTCCTTCCTGGCAGGGGCCCACGTGATTCTCCCTGCGCGCGGTTACAGAACACAGAGGACATGGCCGTCCACAAACTCAAATCGGCCACATTGCCATCAGTTACAGATGGCGCGGATCAATAACTGACTGCCAGACATTCTGGAACTAATTTGTGGACTCTGACCACGCCCTTGTCCGGAGTCGCTTCTCCCCACGTTCTCCAGGGCCGCGTAAGGTGTAGACATATCACTTGACAAGTGAGAGACTAGCAGGTCCGGATGTTAGACGGATTTTCCAAAATTATCTTTTAAAGTCTCTTCCAAATGCTCTACCATCAGATGTGGACACATACTGGGACGCGATTGCCACCTCTTTGCACAGTGCTGGGAATTTCGCCTGTGGCACGACCCAATCAGGCACCCGCAAGCGCTGGATATCAGACCGAACGGTGGAACCTCGAAGAAATATCCCAGCCGGTCCAGAACATAATCCGGTGCGAAGAGTTATCACACGTCAAGTGAAAGTGAGCGTAAAAAAATCGCTCAGCCGTAACACCCTTCCGGTGTCTAGCTGCCATGCCACCCAAAGGAAGCACGAGGGTTGGGATACTGTCAGGTTGCCCAAGCCTAGACAGGGGAGGCCAAGGGGCAGTCGGGTTCGAACCACGGATCTTTCTGTCAGTAAATTCGCGCTCCAACCACTTGCACCATCTCGCCCAAGCCTACAGAGGAGCGTGCGAGCCAACCGTGGAGCATGGTGGACACAGAAAGAAATGGAAGAGGCTCAGAAAGCCGGTGATACTCGAAGATTATTTCAGTTGATCCATGCGACCGGTCTCCGGAAACCACCTGTGAGTGAAACCATCAAACAACAGAATGGAACGATCATCTCGTATAAAGAACGTCTCGGCCGGTGGCCTGAATACTTAGAACAAAAACTGTCGTGGCCACCAGCTGGCATTCATCTAGAGCTCACAGATGAAGTAGAACCCTGGACGGTGAACGCGGAACTACCTATGGTCTCAGAGGTTGACGACTGCATATGTTCTCTCAAGTGCCACCGAGCTCCTGGTCCGGATGACCTCCCACCCGCAGTGTTCAAAGAGGGATGTGAAGTCCCCAGTCAGCGCTTGTCCGATCTGTTTGCTTACATTTGGGAAAAGCAGTCTATCCCAGACACCTGGGGAGAGTCGGTGATAGTGCCCATTTTCATAAAAAAGGGGGCGCGTAGTAAGTGTGGCAGCCACAAGGGGATTAGCCTGACCCCGGTTGTAACGAGACCATTGGCATCAATTTGAGCTTCGCCGCCTTACGGTGGCTCGTGAGATACTGAATGGAGAGCAGCAAGCGGGATTCCGGCCAGGTAGGGGTTGCGTTGACCAAATCTTCACACTCCTTCAGGTGCTAGAACAACCCCATACGTACAAGCCATCAACAATTCTAGTATTCTGAGATTTCCGAGGCACATTCGACTCGGTTGATCAGTCTGTTCTTCTTGAGACGCTTGCTCACCAAGGAATGCCCCGGAAGTTTCTGAACTTAGTATGTTCTTTGTATTCTCAGACGTGTGACGTGTGTGGAGAGCTCTCCAAATACTTCCGTACACAAAGCGGTGTCCGTCAAGGATGCCCACTCTCTCCATTCCTTTTTAACTCGTGATCGATTAAATAATGAGATGAACACTGAGAGTTTCCGAAACTTTGGTGTTCACATACCCTTTGAAGAAAACCTTGTTGATCGGTGTTGAAAAGTGATGTCATGCTGTCGATGATGATGACTGCTAATTCCACCACCGGATTCACTTTTGACGCGGATGCGGATCGAACTTTCGACTTCCGGTTCAACGGACACCAGAAGACACCAAAAGTGATTTCGCCAAGCAAAAAAGACAACTGCAACAGGGGTTCGTCACTGTCTGTGCGTCCCGACTCCAGTCCTGGACGACCATCCCATTGATCCTCAGTAGTGCTAAGTCTACCTACTTACGCATTCTTATCCCCGGCAACAATATCTGGGTTCTTGGTCTGTCGCAACAACGCGCTCAAAGAGTTGCAAAAGCTGTCCACGAGTGCATCAGAACTACAGCCTGTTGGGGTTTAAGCAGATACAGTGAACAGACAGAAACTATCAGTGGGTTTAAGGGATAATCTCACAGAAGTCATCAAATGAACCGCACATAAGCCATTCATACAGACCCTCCTGGCGGCTTAAAACAATAACGAATAAAACAAAACTAGCGGTTGCAGGATCACCAAAGGTGTGCAACCAGAAGCATCAGTGTTCAACAACGATGCTTCATTGCCGTACAACCATAATTTATTTGAAAGCCTTATTGTAAAGAAAAGAGTAAAGGTGGACAGGGAAGGGACTTAGTGCTAGCTTAACACAGTCATTCCGACGTGCCTACACCTCCAGACATTCACTCAGGCAACCTGGATAGAAACTGACAAGAACTCCACTCACATAGGTTGGCAGCCATATCTCTTAGTGTCTCCAACCAGGCAGAGGATCACGCGGTCCCCATCCTGGAAGGCGAGTAGCACCGACAGCACCCAAGCGTTTCGTGATCTCCTTCATACTCCTCT
>NW_008751678.1:253643-255698 GCF_000715545.1 Opisthorchis viverrini
ATGCCACCCAAAGGAAGCACGAGGGTTGGGATACTGTCAGGTTGCCCAAGCCTAGACAGGGGAGGCCAAGGGGCAGTCGGGTTCGAACCACGGATCTTTCTGTCAGTAAATTCGCGCTCCAACCACTTGCACCATCTCGCCCAAGCCTACAGAGGAGCGTGCGAGCCAACCGTGGAGCATGGTGGACACAGAAAGAAATGGAAGAGGCTCAGAAAGCCGGTGATACTCGAAGATTATTTCAGTTGATCCATGCGACCGGTCTCCGGAAACCACCTGTGAGTGAAACCATCAAACAACAGAATGGAACGATCATCTCGTATAAAGAACGTCTCGGCCGGTGGCCTGAATACTTAGAACAAAAACTGTCGTGGCCACCAGCTGGCATTCATCTAGAGCTCACAGATGAAGTAGAACCCTGGACGGTGAACGCGGAACTACCTATGGTCTCAGAGGTTGACGACTGCATATGTTCTCTCAAGTGCCACCGAGCTCCTGGTCCGGATGACCTCCCACCCGCAGTGTTCAAAGAGGGATGTGAAGTCCCCAGTCAGCGCTTGTCCGATCTGTTTGCTTACATTTGGGAAAAGCAGTCTATCCCAGACACCTGGGGAGAGTCGGTGATAGTGCCCATTTTCATAAAAAAGGGGGCGCGTAGTAAGTGTGGCAGCCACAAGGGGATTAGCCTGACCCCGGTTGTAACGAGACCATTGGCATCAATTTGAGCTTCGCCGCCTTACGGTGGCTCGTGAGATACTGAATGGAGAGCAGCAAGCGGGATTCCGGCCAGGTAGGGGTTGCGTTGACCAAATCTTCACACTCCTTCAGGTGCTAGAACAACCCCATACGTACAAGCCATCAACAATTCTAGTATTCTGAGATTTCCGAGGCACATTCGACTCGGTTGATCAGTCTGTTCTTCTTGAGACGCTTGCTCACCAAGGAATGCCCCGGAAGTTTCTGAACTTAGTATGTTCTTTGTATTCTCAGACGTGTGACGTGTGTGGAGAGCTCTCCAAATACTTCCGTACACAAAGCGGTGTCCGTCAAGGATGCCCACTCTCTCCATTCCTTTTTAACTCGTGATCGATTAAATAATGAGATGAACACTGAGAGTTTCCGAAACTTTGGTGTTCACATACCCTTTGAAGAAAACCTTGTTGATCGGTGTTGAAAAGTGATGTCATGCTGTCGATGATGATGACTGCTAATTCCACCACCGGATTCACTTTTGACGCGGATGCGGATCGAACTTTCGACTTCCGGTTCAACGGACACCAGAAGACACCAAAAGTGATTTCGCCAAGCAAAAAAGACAACTGCAACAGGGGTTCGTCACTGTCTGTGCGTCCCGACTCCAGTCCTGGACGACCATCCCATTGATCCTCAGTAGTGCTAAGTCTACCTACTTACGCATTCTTATCCCCGGCAACAATATCTGGGTTCTTGGTCTGTCGCAACAACGCGCTCAAAGAGTTGCAAAAGCTGTCCACGAGTGCATCAGAACTACAGCCTGTTGGGGTTTAAGCAGATACAGTGAACAGACAGAAACTATCAGTGGGTTTAAGGGATAATCTCACAGAAGTCATCAAATGAACCGCACAAAAACCATTCATACAGACCATCCTGGCGGCTCAGAACAATAACGAATAAAACAAAACTAGCGGTTGCAGGATCACCAAAGGTGTGCAACCAGAAGCATCAGTGTTCAACAACGATGCTTCATTCACCAAAGGAACCAGAAGCATCAGTGTTCAACAACGATGCTTCATTGCCGTACAACCATAATTTATTTGAAAGCCTTATTGTAAAGAAAAGAAAAGAGGTGGACAGGGAAGGGACTTAGTGCTAGCTTAACACAGTCATTCCGACGTGCCTACACCTCCAGACATTCACTCAGGCAACCTGGATAGAAACTGACAAGAACTCCACTCACATAGGTTGGCAGCCATATCTCTTAGTGTCTCCAACCAGGCAGAGGATCACGCGGTCCCCATCCTGGAAGGCGAGTAGCACCGACAGCACCCAAGCGTTTCGTGATCTCCTTCATACTCCTCT
>NW_008751678.1:259209-272744 GCF_000715545.1 Opisthorchis viverrini
AACAATAACGAATAAATCAAAACTAGCCGTTGCAGGATCACCAAAGGTGTGCAACCAGAAGCATCAGTGTTCAACAACGATGCTTCACTGCCGTACGACCATAATTTATTTGAAAGCCTTATTGTAAAGAAAAGAGTAAAGGTGGACAGGGAAGGGACTTAGTGCTAGCTTAACACAGTCATTCCGACGTGCCTACACCTCCAGACATTCACTCAGGCAACCTGGATAGAAACTGACAAGAACGCCACTCACATAGGTTGGCAGCCATATCTCTTAGTGTCTCCAACCAGGCAGAGGATCACGCGGTCCCCATCCTGGAAGGCGAGTAGCACCGACAGCACCCAAGCGTTTCGTGATCTCCTTCATACTCCTCTGCCAAGTCAAGGGTTCGCCACCTCCCTTTTTACGCCACTCTGAGTTGGGCATGGAAAACAGCACCGTTTTCGGCAAATGATGGTTCAGCATACGCAACACATGTCCCAACCAACGCAGCTTCTGGTGCTGGACACATTCTCCAATGGAAGTACCCGTCGCACAACCGAAAACGCGTTTTCTAACTGCCTCGTTACGGATTCGCCGACACCAACCCACACGAGCTATGGTTCTGAGACAACGATTGTCAAACACCTGAAGACGTCTCAATTCCGCTGCTCGAATAGGCCAAGTCTCACAGCCATACAACAAAACAACCCGTACTGTAGCTTGATATACACGTCCCTTGAGATTCTGGGATAAACCATTCTGACGCCATAGGTGTCTCAAATTAGCAAACGCGGCCCGAGCCTTGCAGATTCGTGCATTCACATCATGTCACACTACAGAAGCAAGCGGGAATCGATGGGGAGATCAGGTCAACAACCGTACCTGGGTCGTGAATTTCCGGTTCTGAGACAGCACATATCAACAGAGAGCGAGACCAGTGTACATGGAAGTTTAGTCTGTTGTCCAGCTTGTTTCATAGTGCGAACGTTGAAGGCTGCCAGATGAACTGAGCGTTAGGGTTTAAAGAACGATTTAGAGGTGACTGTGGTCGGGATAGCCGAGTCAACAGTACATGCTGCAGCTTGTTGCAATGGTTGGCGAGCATATCTGTCATTCCTTAAGAATGGGCCAATGAAGATGCCGCTAGAAACTAGTTGATGAAACGGGGAAGAGCGAATACGTGAGACAGAAACGGAGACGTCAGTAGTAGCCTGTTTTCGTTCACCTACCTTGAGGTACCCAGCAAGTAAGGCAACTCGGCTGATGGCACTACGCGACGGCTCGTTCGCATGAGATTATTCGAGAGCTGTACGTGCGCTTGGGTACTGCGATGGCATCCACACCTAGAGAGAAGGATGATTAGGGTCCTCAACCAAAGTCTCTGGCTCAAAAGCCTAACCGCAAGGCAGCGGTGGCTAGCTTAAGACCGTCAAAGCAGTCCACATATGTTCCAACATCCCATCCTGGAGGACACTGACCAACCTGATATGGGAGCCCCGAATGTCACACGTACACTACCCAGCACAATTCAGTGGGTTATGGAGATGGACAAACCGTCACACCACAATAAGGTCGTCCCTTGGTGAATTGGTTCATGTTACTGTTTACGACGACATCTACGAACACATACTCCGCGGCAGCGAGATCTGGGGTAAAATGTCCAAGCAGTCCTGGCTAGGTTTGTCACTGCTAGTCGGGATTCAGAGATTTACAATCAATGTGGCGACAGTGTTGTGCCCCGGTAGAGAATGGCAATATTTGTCGCACTATAATTGTTATCTAATTATACAGCACAGCGACCCTTTTAGGCTGACCTCAGCGAGGTAAAAGTAAATGGGGTGGACCTGCCGCAACTAAAGTAAGCTGTAATAGGCATTTGGACACGGCCCCATGAAGTCCGATTACTCGGCATTTACCAAAAGAGGCATCAAAATCTTTTTGTCACTGTTGCCCCAAGTTTCGGTGATGCAATTGATGTCCGGTATGAGCCGTCCCACCGGCAGCGTTGATGCACGTAGGTTTCAAACGACCCCAGTAAACACAGTGCCACCGATGGTTAACGGTGGCCAAAGGTGGCTAGCTTTGCCACTGATTTTGTTTGTGTATACAAGCCAAACCGGTGGTGCCGTGGTGACGTGTTTACTGGGGACCCTGCTGGCGTTGGCACCACTCCAAACAGAAAAAAGTTGTCCATAATCCTACACAATTCATATTATACCACTCTATGCAGCCACTAGTAAGAAAATTACTCCAAGTTTTCTTCAATAACTGGGATAACTTTTGTCAGTGATTTCTTTCGCGCGATGCGCGGGAGTCGTTTTCTTATCTGTGAGCAGGATTAAAGTTCAACTGTCTCCTAAAGCATATGGAGTGAAAGTGTGAGTCCTGATATGGATCTTTTCCATGCAAAAAGTATGACGTAACTGGAAAACGTCTGTATACGTACTAATGAATACGATTTGTTCACAAACTCAAAAGAAAAGTAATCAGTTACTTCCAAACACACAGGGAATACTCACAACTCTTTGATTATCATTCTGTGAATAATTGGCCTTTGGTTCCAGATCGGGTTACGTGAGTCCAAGTTCTAAAATTGGAAGATAACCATTAAATGACACCATGCACTAACGCTTACATCCCGAAGACAACAGGGAACAGAAATGAAATCTCGTATCCGATTGGACAGGGTAGGGTTACAGCAGAACGGAAGATTGATAAATGGGATCGATGTTTTCGCCAGAGCTTTCCGTCTATCTGAAAGGCGCAGCTGGGAAAGGGAGAAGTGGGACATTTTAAGTTCTCAACATTTGGCTGCAAGCTCGTAAGCTCGAGTACGCCCGCAAAAAGCCTCCAGAAGGGATTCGAATTCTCCCTTGGACGCAGTATGGACAAATACTTATGAGAGCCGTTGATGTTAGGTCTTTGGCCTGCCGTTCCGGAGGTTGCTGTGATTTTGGGCAAGGCCTAAAACAAATACATTTGGAGAAGAAAAATGCTACCTACTTACCTCTCTGGGGATTTCCTTTCTTTTCCTCTTCGTGTAATTCTATTTGTTCTGTTTCCCCTGGTTTGCTACTTAGTTGTTTAGTGTTGGGACGATACAAAACAAACGCAAACGTAGGACTTCAAAGCCGACTTCTGAAAGTCTGTCAAACGAAGGAATCTCCCGCATCGTTGAAAGTCAGTTGGGTTTATTGAGTTTAGTGCATGTGATTACAAATGCGAGGTAAAATGTGCTGGAAACCCCCACGATTAACCGCTGTAGTCTACAAACTCTCCGAAGGAGCGGAGTTTTCAAGGCCATGACAACGTCGGTCCGGTAAACTCCAGGCGTTAGCTGCCATGGAAGACAGTCTACCCCGTGGATATTCACAGGGTTTCTTTCAAGTTCTGTCGCAAGGTGTAGGGCATGTAGATGCTCCCATAGATGGTGGGTATTGTGCAAGCTTTGGGCGGCCACGGAGTCGAGACCATTGAGGATCAAAAAGATGGCCCCGATAGTTTTCACAATGGTACATGGTCCGCGGGCTAGTGGACTCCGTCGGATGTGCAAGGCTGCTGGTCCTAGATTCCACTTTGTGTATAAGTTGGGGCAAAGAAAATAAAGGTGAACGCTCTCACCCTCTTCGGCAGTAATTTTGTTGGAGTTGTGAATCACATATCCCTTCGGTGGTATTGCACGCAGCACCAGGGCCCGGAGACGGGTTTCTTTATGCGATGAGTTAAAAAGCTCTGTTGACATGCGTTTGTACCGCCGGCTTTAATCTTTCACGATTCACCATATCCCCAGAAGGAAAGAAGACAAAGCACTAAATTAAGGGATCTCGGTTCATTCGGTCAGCATCCCCCATGAATTGAATCAGGGAGAGACTGCCCTTTGTGTGCTGTTTAATCTGAGTTAATTACATTGCTACTCCAACTGGAGCTCACCAATACTGCACCCGTGAATGAGATTAATCAGCTGTTTGCCATCTCGCAGACCTGTTAGCATGAACGGTGATGGACAGTTCCTACAGCCGTCGGGCATGTCCGGAAAGGGGGATGTTGTGATACTTTGCAAGCAATTACATACATACTTGCACGCAGTTACAAGTGCATACACTGCCACCCCACCTCCGTTGACTTGAGCAACTCACCCAGTTCCAAAACCTGAGCAAAAACCATTGTCGGGCGCCTGCATCGACAACCCCGTTAATCCTATTAATCCTGTTCGGTCATTTTTAATGTTTTTAATCCTGTTCACTCCGGTTATGACTGGCATAAGCTCATGGAAATTCTCAGTGTGAATCCAATACACGGAATATGAAAAAGAAACAGATGTTGTCATTTGCCTGAGCTAACGGAGAGGAGCCGAAGCCATCGCCACGACTGTTCGGTTACAGAGCATTCTACAATGCATATACCCCCTCCACAGGAGTAGCCTTGCACTTTTCTCTGCGAAGTTTGTGGCGTCAGACACTCATTTGTCTCTCCGAAACGCAACTGGCCAGTTGACACTCATCCCCAAGCGTTGAGTCTTTTCCTCCATTCTTGTTGTGTACTACGTAATTCTTCCTTTGGGTGGTTCCTCTTTGCGCCCATACCGTCCCTGTTTCGACCTGACCGTAAATTGGTCTTCGACATTGTCATCGCACGTCCTGGTTAAATCACTGCATGTGTGTTGCCGTTTGCGGTCATCTTGCTCCGCTGGCCCCTGGACGAACATACCGAATTCCCCTGCAACCATAGTCCGAACGGCGATGACGTTCACATAAAGCCCTAGCACCCCTGATAACTCCTTAGGCAGTCGCAATCTACTCTGAGGACGGATTCATATTATTAATGGCTGCCGTCGCTCCGCGTGACGTCTGTGTGATGACGGTGAGAAATTTCGTGGAAAATGTAGTTTCTTCACACGTTCTATCATCTATCGGATGTGAAGACATTTTGAATAAATGGACAAGCAATAGCCATATCATTTATTTCCGCAAAAACTCAAACTGTAGCGGCCGTTCATGACTTATGTGGATGAAGGTTAATATCGTTGCAGAGGCGCCAGTCTAGATAAGGCTAAGAACTCCAAGGCGGTTAGTAGGCTTGGTGGATTTTTCTATGATAGACTGCACGCACTCTGTCTTGTGCGCGGCAAAGTGTTATCTTCACGTTACGCTGAGCCCTAATGGGGCCACCATACACGCTTTTTGGGTGGCGCGGCAAGACAGTAAAATAGGATGGCTAGTACTTTGGAGTGTTGACAAAAAATCAACGAACTGAGGTAGCATTTTGGCGCGTGCAATCCGCCCAGCAGGGAAATGATGGACAAATTTAACTACGGACAGGCCATTAGACCGAATAGTACAGTCGCGTTACCGTCACTGCGGCAAAGTACTTGAGTCTGTGGACATTCCCTACATGATAGTCTTATGAGAATCGTTTGAGGTAATCTGGGTAGCTAAGTTTGACACGGAGATCGTGAAAATTTGAGGCTAGCATGGTCCCACTACAGAGCAGAAAGCGGGATTCTGGTCTTGTAGGAGTTGTGTTGATCGGAGCTTGACAATCAGGTACCAGAACAGTCATAACTCTAACAGGACAATAGTATTATATTTCTTAGTTCTCAAAGATGCAATCAAGTCGGTTGACTGAGTTGTTCTACTCAAGACGCTTGCGCAATGAGGAATCTGCAGTGACGTTTTGAATATAGCTCTTTGCATTCTCCGACTTCTGGAAGTGTAAGGCTATGCGCAGAGCCATCCAAAATATTCCGTCCGTAAAGTGGTGTCCGTCAAATGCACCCGATTTTCCCTATTTTTTTAATATCGTGTTGAGACAGAACTGGGATCTCAAGGTCAAGTGATGTAAAAACAATTTTTCCGGGCCCTAGGTCACCCGTAGCGTTTTAGGTAATTTATGTAAAGTATTTACTCACATATTTATAGTTCCGAATCGGCAGCTGTAGTCACCGTGCCTTGTGAATCTTTCCAAGTTGATTAGACTTCTTTGAGTAGTTAGCCTGTCAGTGCCATTCCAGCGATGCTTTCTACTTTCCAACTCTTACGTTGCAGCTCGCAAGAAGCAAAAACAATTCAAATGTCCCCACTGTTGTTTGGAAAAATTTCATACCTAATCGTGAAAGCACTTCCGTGTAAGCTGGTTTTCTTAATTAGATATCGATTCCCGGCTCTAGTACCTACGTTTGTAAACGAAATACACGTGCAATTCACTATCCGGTCATAGTCAACAATTCGCGAGTACCTGGTAAATCAACAAGGTCTAGTACATCCAATTTACTCTAAACAACCAGACAAGTTTATATTACCTTTCATAAGAACTTATTAAACAACCAGCAGCTTTCGGTTAGGCAACGTTTCGCTTTTGATACAAAAGCTTCACCAGGTCAAGTGAGCAGTTCACAAAATTGGCCAGGTTTTAAGGCGGACGGGAATCAATCAATAAGACCTCTTCCGAATAGCACACCAGATCAGAGTTGGTTGTCAATTAACGGCTCCTGTCGGTTAATGCGATTGCATTGACAGGTTGGTGGGGTCTCAACTTAGTCCCAATCAGTTTTTGTTCCTTAATCTTCCACTTTGGGCAGCTTCAATCACTTATTCACCGCGGGTGATGCCGGTAGACTGTCGTTGATCTTCGTGTGCTCATGAATGTTGCGATTACTAAGTTGGAACGAGGGGAGGTGGGTCAGGTTAAATGGAATTCGGATGCTGACTACCTCTAATAGTCACACACTAACACATGTCAGCTCGGCTAATTCAAGGCCGTTCTCCACACGCTTGCCAGTTCCACGCCCTTTATTGTATTAACAATGCAATGCTTGGCGATTTGGCCGCCTCGACCATCAGTCCCTGCGACGTGAACTGTAGTCCTCGTCTCAAGACCTCAACATTGTTAGAGTTCATTTTGTGTTCCGTGTCCAATGCGTGTTTCACAATTGCCAGTTCTGTCAATAACGCTTGATATTCATCCGGGGGCCCGTTTACTTTCCTCTCATGACCTCAAATTAAGCTTTGGGGTTCACCGGTCGTCCGTCCTATATAGACCGTAATGCAGTCGTCACCGTCGATTTTGTAGATCTAGCCCGTGGTTCTGTTTGCAGGGAGACGATCCTTCAGTTGCACCAGTGCAAACCCAGAGTATTTCCCCTCTGAAAAGCTGCTGTTATGTTAGTCACGTTTAGAATCCTTTGAAAGACCTCCGATGCCTCTGGTTAACATGAAACAACGGCAGCTCCGATCCATTCCCTGCTGAGCTTTGCTACCGGTACCAACACGCCACCGCGTGAGATAGCTGGATTCTTGGCAAGTAGTGTAGAACTTCTCGTCAGGAGATCTTTTATTTACGCCGAGGACTCATCTGAACCAGATGACATGGCTGCAATTTTTGATGTCAATTCGTCACAAATAAATGTCAAAATATGACTCTACAAATAGCCAAGTGGCTGCCACTAACGGATACCGCACTTTCAGAATTGACTCGTTTTTCGGTAGATGAAATCGTGGAAGGTATAAATGCATGTTTGAATCTCGCCCACCTGGGTTTTCACTTAGTTGTTTGCACTCAAGAGAAAGGTCTAGCAATGGGACCTAGAATATTTCTGGTTTTGGCATGACTATTCATGAAGAAATCTAGACAAAAAGATTCAACTAGATTACCTAACGCACCTGAGATATTCTAACTTTATGAATCTGACACTTGCATCGTGATGAAATGGTGCAAGTTCGGTAAGTTTTACAACTATCTACAGCGAAGTGCTTCAATGATGAGTTTTTCTGTTTGTTCTTAAAAGAAGGATTCTGCATGAACAACCGGCCTTCCAATTACTGCGGGGTTTTTCAGGCTCTGATGAATCCCAACTCAGTTCTGGTTTGAGGAACATAACTATGGGTCCATCGCCAATGGAGCGTGCCCAATGCTTATCGACTATTACTCTGTCAGTTGAAATTTTTAACGTTTCTTCTGTCCTTATTTGTAACCCCCCTACTTTGGCGTTAACTATGTGTATATGAATAGTCATTTATTTGCACTTGCCACCTGCCTCGTTTGGCTTTGAGGTTATCAACCCATCTTGTGGCCCAATTGATGCACGTGTGACTCTCACCTGGAAGCCTGTTCGCTCAGTTGGTTCATGCTTATGTAGTCCAAATGGATTACTCGTTGTGGAAGAATATTTACTCTCCAGGTCTGTCTTACTTTAATAGAACCGTATAGAAACCCATCTATGACTGCTTTGCCCTCCACGCTGTACTGCCATTATGCGTCAGTCGAAGATACAACATGTTCGTTACAATATCCAACCTATCTGATTACGTTGGATGCCCAGGCGGTGGATGCGGTCTTCCTGCTTTGGTTCAACTAGACCGTGGGATTTATTCCCTATTGTTCCACTAACACATATACTTCAACACGAATATACCTAGCCAAGAATGCCACCAATCCCACTTCTTCTAAGCGGTTGTTAGACCCTGATTCCTTATTATCCATCCTCTCATCTCGTCAAAAATTTCTTTGCACACGAGTGGCCGAGATCTTGGCCGCCACTCTTCAAGTCCGGTCGATGGAGCGCTCCAAGTTACTTCAGACTGTGAGGTAGCACTAGCCGACAACTTCCCTCCAGTAGCACTCAGCAGGCCTCTTCCATCCTCCTTACTAGAAGAATCCCAGATATACACAGATCTGTCAAATCTCAGAACCTGTGTGCGTACGATAGTAAGCAAGATAGCTTCCTTCAGCATTCAGCCAATTCCTTGTCTTCTAAATTTCGATAAGCATATAATACGTCAGATCTTGAAAAATCGTCAATTCTTATTGACACCTGCCTGTAAGGTTGGTCAAAGTAAAGAATGCCGTCGCCAAGTACTAACTTACATGGCCTCTTATTGCATGCCACTTGAGCGCACGAAGACTGCCATCCTGACTGTATGTAGCATGATTAACACCGCCTCAAAAGCTTGGCGGCTTCAAGAACCGATATCATTCTTGCGTTCTCGAATATAAACGCGATTTAGGGATGAGGACAATGCAGCACATTCACTGATATTACGGGCTCTTATTTCCTCTACCCAGGCATTCCAATCCGTGAAACTCAAATCTGCTCGTAAACGGCTGCAATGGCAATGTAGTAAAAATTCACTCTCCCAATCTCTATAGTAGCCACCGAAAAGTGAAAAAGGGATCTATATACCCTTCATCAGACTGCACCAGTCATTGCTCTTGGTGTGCCAGCCATACGACCAATTCCTTGGACGAATACGTGAGCGGTATTGCCGGTGACGCACATGCGCATAGGAGCCGAGCAAGCCCTCAATTTGAACACCAGGCTGTTGAGCCTGCCAACTGACACGGTTCCTTGTGCATACCGAATTTCTTTGGTCTCTCAACATTCTCCGACAACATTGTGGCTCGTTCTTGGTCGGTTGAAAATTTGGTCGTTTCCTGCTGCTGAGGCTATGTTCACCCTAGATTCTCGATACTCCAGTGCTGATCCTCTTCAAAAACTACTGAGCTCTGGATTTGATTTTAGACCATTGTTCAAGAAACTGATTATATCCTGTGTTGATTCCGCCTGCGAATCAACGGTGACCAGCGGTAACTTTCCTTGTTTTCTGACTACCCATGAGTAACGAGACTCGCATCTGTTTATTATGACACCGTTTCGTTTCTTTGCTCGTTTTCCCCCTGTTTCGTCCCGGCTTAAGGTCTGCTTATGCCTCAGTAACTGATGTCAATACTTAATTTGCCCGTCCGTCATTGCTTGCAAGTTCGTCTGGATTGCACCTATTCACGAGCGTCCACTCCGACCGAAAAGCGCGCCGACCGGGTATCGAACCCAGAGGCTGCGGACAGTAGGCGAACGCGCCACCGACTACACCAACCGGACACCCAACGTGGCTGATTATTTTGTATTATTTATGTATCACACCTGGCAGATAGCCCTTGCTGAGCTTTGTTTTAAACGGACGAAACTGCGCAATCTGACCTGTCACGCGACACGAGCGGCTGCGTCGACGCCGACCGAAATACAGTCCTTCACAGCCCGAACGTACTGACTCCTGCGCCGTTACGGCCAACTCACACTGTCAGACTGCCCCGATATGTATGTTTGCACATCGTTTGGTACCTACTTCATGTTGCCCCTATAGAAATCCGTGCTGTGACAGTGACTACCTCCCGCTCCTACAGATTGCGTCATTGTTGATTGTACGTTTTCTTAATTCATGATGCTTACTAATCCGTTTTCTGTAGAACCAGTTCCTGTCAGTCTTCAATATATCATCTGCTGCCCCACGTCTGTCTGCTCCTATTGACTACTGGCTACAAACTGCGTATAATTTAATAGTCGCAATCGTCCTGTGAGATCCTTAACCGTCCGGATCTTACATCATGAATCATACATATCTACACCTAGAGCCACCCAGACTATGCAGGTCAGTCCCTTGGAAAAATCACTAATCCGCGAATACCGTTACTTTACCCTAGTCCATATCAGGTTCTGCCACCTGGCCCTTCACAAACTCTTCGCCCGAGGTCCATTTTCAGCAGCAACCCACCGTTTCACCACCTTTTCCTCTTGTGAAGTAGCGCGTAGCTCCACTTCTACCCCTCTTAACAAGTACATCAAACCACACGCACCATACACTCGAAAAAGTCTCATATCCACAGAAACGGACAGTTAGTTCCTACCGGTATCTGCTTTCAACACCCCGCCCGCCCAATATCTCCCCACCTGAACACCATTTAGGACTGCAACCTATAAACCCACCAACTCTTTTGTGTAGAGGTCGTATTAGTCCTGATTGTAGTGCAACAGATGAGATCAGCGCACAACTCTGCGAGGCTTATGCCGTGCAGATAAGTTGAGGCAATATCTCACAAGACAGTTATATCCCTGAATCTCAATAGACGTGTATATCAGGTTACAGATTGGGCTATTTTTGTACGACTGAGGCTTATCCTGTTCGAGCAGTGGAAAACAAGCCTTCAGGTGCTCAACAGCCGTTGCCTCGAAACCATATGCCGAATGGTTCGGTGCCAACGAATCCGTCACAGGTAAATATGATGTCTTTCCAGTTGTGCAACGGGGCTATCTTTTAAAAACGTTTCCAGCATCAGAATCTGCGTTGGTTAGGCTGTGTCGCGCATGCCGAGGCATCGTTTACTGAAGAGAATGCTGATTTCTGCGCCCAATTTAGTGTAGTGGAATCAGGGTGGTGAGCAGCCCTTGAGCTGGCGGAAGGGTGTTAAGTAGATCATTATAAGTTTATTTCCCAACTTGCAGGAAGCATGCCAATCGACAGAACCTAAACTCGACCGGCACCAACACAACGGGTTGAAGGTCAAACCAACGAGACACACTTATTACATGAGAAGCCAGTGCGGTTGTTGGAACCAAAAATAACACAGACAATGAGCATGAAGTACGACCCGTTCAATGATGAAGCCGGCTGACATGAACCGAAACTGAAAACCATTGCTGGCCTTGGGCAATTAAGCAAATGGCCAGGGTCACGAAAAGCAAAATGGAATCCAGAGTGGAGATAAACGGCAAGTTTTTTGCTCGAAAATGCGGCTTTAATTGAAACTAAGCAGAATCAGTGATGTCACTGTTGTATGGAATTCAGTCGTAAAGGATAGCTTTGATGGGGAGATAATGCCAATGCATACGGCCAACCGAACACCATGAACGAAATTAAACTCGTTCAGGTGGCAGACGGAAATTGCGGCAGAAAACCGGGTGATTCAAATCCAAACGAAAGGTACAGTGAGTTAGAAAGGGCTTGTCTCGGGGGTCGAGGACGGGTAAAAATTTGTTCGTAGTTGCAATCACAGGCTCGCCTGGGCTGCAGTCGACGGTCGAGGTGAGGAAGAAAATAGTTGCGGGGGTATGGCAGTGCCGTGCCATTATCGCACTGACAGACTTCGGTTTCTGGACAGCCCCGTGACGTTCATCAAGTTGGCTGCAACCGGACATGGAGTGCGCATTTCCAAAGCAGCTGGATCTGGGTTGGACGAGGAGATTGACACGCGTGGTCAGGCCGACGTAGTCACGGTTGATTTTGATTCGTTTAGATGACCATGTGAACACCAAGGACAAGCCACAGGTGACGGCTTTACGGGGCGCTTGAAGCCATTACAACAGAATTTTGAAGCTCGGGGCGTGGGAAGAATGGGGAGGGAATAGAACGTGAGCGGTAGCGTCTGCTGAGTTTCGGGAGGCGTCGGACAAAATATTGTACAATGGAAAAATCCACAACGGGATGACAGAAAGCCAAACGAACCTATGAAAGAGTGGATTTTTTGGCTGACCTGGGAAACGAAGAGTAGCTGAGGTTGGTTATGCATTATGGAGACAACAAATCATTATTAGTGGGCTTCTGCTCGCAATGTATCCAGTGCTTTGGATAGCGCCGCAAGTGACTATCATTGGTGGCACGGGGTGTGGCCCGATTTCGCACCTAGCGTCAGTCGATCAGAAGACGTATGGCCAGAGTGAGAGTATTGCCTACGTCTAGGAAGGTAAGGACTTAGCCGTTGAGGTACCAGGCATTGAGGCCAGCCACTGCACTAGTTGGAACGGGCGATTACATTGTGGGTTAGAAAAGGTGCGGCGGTGGGTTTTTATCTCGATTTAAGGATCCAATCATAGGGTTCCTGTTGTGCAAAGGGAGGTGACGAGAATGGGGACAGCAGCCACATAATAAACGGCTGAGCAACGGCTTTTGATATGGGTAAGCGCTGTAGTTAAACTAAAATCCACTACGTATACTTAACGGAAGTCTAAGAGTATGGGCCTTTAGTCACCGATTCACTGTTGTTAGCTTCGACAAACGAATGGTGTGTGGCAAAATCTGCCAATAAGCACAAGCCCGTGATTACTGGCTAACGAAATGGACTTAGGGTGGCACAAAGTCGACTACGGCGAAAAGTTTGTAGGCTATCCTAGCTACCCGCACTCTGATATGAGGCCGCCCTAATCCCATGGCGCCTGGTTGGAAGCGCTGCGAGAAACAGTTGCTAATCGATATCACTAGCGTGTTTGTTGACAACTTCTATCCAGATTGCGCGACGACGGGTACTCCATTGTAACGGTCTATCTTACCATCCAAAAGGCCTTCGACCAGGTCCCTCACGCCTCCCTGTTACATAAACTTAGTACCGTGGGCATCAATGGAATCGTACTTCAGTGGTTCGCCTCCTACTTATCAGACAGGAGGCAAATAACGCAAATCGGGGACATACAATCATCTCCACTACCGATCACTAGCGGGGTCATCCAAGGAGGCGTGCAAGGCCCCATCCTTTTCTTACTGAACATAAATGGCATCCTCGGCGCCATATCCCATGGTAAGGCTTTCCTCTTCACGGACGATATAAAAATTGCGTACACATTCTCCACCTCTGCAAAATCACTTGCCTTTCACCAGACAAAGCAAGACCTAGATTCACTGACTCGCTGGTCATACGACTCTGGCCTAAGCTTCTCCTCCACAAAATCCTGTATAAATTCCTGCCGCTGCTCTCTCCCGGCTGATGCTTTCACAATTAATGGAAATCCTATT
>NW_008751678.1:273084-281309 GCF_000715545.1 Opisthorchis viverrini
AACTGACGCCACTACTTCTTTCTAGTTTATTACGCTCGCACCTGTGACAGCCTTCCTGAGCAGTTGCGAAGCATCACGCATCATCATACTTTTTCTCAGTCCGTGGACAAATTCCTTACCTGTGAAACAGCTGCCGCCCTACTGAATACTCGAATAGCCTCTGACCTCCTCCACGAATCAGGTCCAGCGCGCATATGAGTTTAGCGACGTTACAGCTAGTGGGCAAGTAAAAGATTTTGTTATCATTTCTTCCTATCCTCTTGACCCGCTTTAAGTTTATAAAGGACTTAAATGCCAACTTGATCTTAATATGGAGTGTAAATGGCCTGGTTGTTTTTTATTTCCCCGGTGAACGTATACCTTGTCCTAGTCAAGTCCCCACCCCGGATTACTCTATCAGCTCTGTCTAGTAACTGGTGCTCACAGTCTAACTCTAGCTGATAAAAAACCAAACCAAAGTCGATTTTTTTCACTTCATCATCAGAGCGCATTCTGCGCTTTCATAATACATATATGTATATACCTATCTGTATATCCGTTTGATGATTTGCCCCAAGAAACACTCCCACACACAACATCGCGGAAAGCTTCTGTTTGCCATGGCAGCCCAGATAAACGCTCCGGCGCCGTTTAGCCATGGTGCGATCGCCGTGAGTATCAATATTCCAGACCTACCGTCTCGTTGACAACTGTCATTCCACTTCTCCTCCCCGACTTGCTTCTACCAGCGTCTGTATGCTGTTAGCTTGTTCGAAATGATTGAGCTGTCTTTACTGGTCTGGCTTTCCCCCGACCAAAAATTGTTGCTGGAGTATTTATTGATGCACAAACGGCACTTATGACTGCTTGGATGGTTTTCCACCTTGCAGATTTGGTAGCATGCACGAGGGATGAAAACCTCATGTGGTGGACGGGTACGCCCTGCAGGGTGGGTCGTCCTGTTACGTTGCACCATGGTGCGTTCGTATACCCGCCACCCCTCCAGTAGCACGGGTGCATTGCCCATCGCCGGTGGTTCTAAGTCTGGCCTTTAATTTCAGGAAACCAAAAAAGTACTGCTGACTTCTGTTTGTTGCTACTGGCGATGGGCTCGCCTCGGTTGAGTTATGCACCTGGCAATGCCATAAACCACAGATGAAAAAAAGGCCTCTTATCTGTGAAGAAAAACAAAAACAAAAAATAAGAAGTTCACTTGGGATAACCCAAAGATACTCTGCAAGTGCCCATGGCCAGCATCGGTGAGCATAGCTGTATCTACTGCCTTCGTCAGAACAGATGCTATACCGCACCAAAACTCATTTCGCCATCCAAACAGAGAATACATCTACTCGCCGCTCCCAGTGGTCAACACCTGCTAAGCACCACCTACAGATTAGTGCTGATAGCAGTACTTCGGGGATTAGTGACTATCTATCTTGCACACACTTTCTCTACTAGTATAACCCAACTCATGCAATAAACACCAGATTATCCAGTCATCTTAGAAGTCCACTCCCGCCAGCCCTTATGCATCTGAGTCCCATACCAGGTTTCTACGCGCTTTTATCGGCGTTCAATAGAGCCCTTGTAATGTAATGTCGTAGGTCAGCAAACTCAACCCTGGTCGCTAGCCTGCTAAGTACAAATCTTTCTATCTCCTACTCCATATAATCACCTGTCATCACCCTAATTGCAGCAGAAGTCAAGTTTTTCTTTCTGTGCATAATAATGCATATTATCCCATTTTGTATCCCCTCAAACTCGTTATGTACCGCAACTCTCCTTCCACCTCCTCATCTTCCCAAGCTTTGAACTTTGGAAGTGCCCGCTTTGGACGACCTGGTTAGCTGATCTCCACTCCGCCTTGCTTATGGTCCACAACTCCGGGACCACCAAGCGGACCAGCAAAATCCTACAATCCTATATCGGCTTCGTTCCAGCTTGTTTCCTCGGCCAGACTGAAATGAATACCGCTGCCCAATGAACTGCACTCCCCAGCCGGATCATCTCAAATGTGACGTCCGTCACGAGGCTGGCCCAAAACTAAAGCATGTCAGGCCAATGATGGCACGGCACTGCCATACTCAGTTAGATACCCCACCCGCAGCTGTTCCATTCCTCCTCCCAAACGAGCCCTCATGCCTACTCGTTTCATTGACCCCAACTATCACCATGACATTCATTCCAACCTGTTGGACTACCCGTTCGAATTCATCCACCTCTGCGTCCTCATCCAACCTAACCCCCGCAACTGACTTCCATACAACAGTGTAACCAGTGAGTCTACTTGTTCTCAGATTGCACCATAATTTTGAGACTAAACCTGCTATGTTCTCCCAATTCGAATTATCCCGTCTCCACCTCTACTTTTGCTCGTTGTGACTCCGGCCATTTACCCAACCGCCCAAGGCCACTCGGGACCAGCAATGGTCTTCTGTTTTAGTTCATGTCGGCCGACTGAGTATTTGAGTTAGTCGGGCCTCATGCCCATTTTCCCTACAAGTTGCGAAACTAACCTCTTATTGTTATTTCATCGAATAATTCTCACTATTCATGTTATTGTCCCTTTCTCGCTGAAGCCCTACTACCCGCGAATTCCACAGTCGTGCCCTACTCTGACTGTAAACGCATGATCATGCCAACGGTATGCCACGCACAAGGTTGGAATAAACATTATTATTATTACTATTATTATTATTATGTACTTCCAAAGGTTGGGCCTTGTGCTTGTAACGGGATAGACAAAAAACGCACTGTAAGCGTTGTCCAGGAAAGCTTCGCGGTGGAATATGTGCCGGCTGTTTGCAGTGTCTATGAACAAAAATGCATGGATATTAAATGATACAGTGCTTTCTGATAGCTTCCCTGATGTGAAAGTAGCAAAGCATCACGTCAAAGCCGAACATCATTCTTGCCGCCCGCATTGGTGCCACCAACTTGTCTGTACCAACAGCCTCCGCTAGTTAACCCTCGCCTATCATTTCCTTGAATAAGTCGAACATTTTACGCGTAGGAGCAAACTGTAAGCTCTCCACGAACGTTTACATGACCCGATTCCTGTGTCTACACTTACCAAGAAGGTCCACGGTTTGTACCCACAGGCATGATATTAGGTGGTTTGAAACGACTTACCAAAAACGATTTGTTGCATGCGTTCTGTCTGCACTAGCTATATCTGGGAAGCGTCGGAACAACTCCATCTTCTACCCTATGTGGCTATAGTGGCCTTCCTCTGACTGCTGCAAAGGCACGCGTCTGGTCTCTCGAAGTTTTGCTAGGACAGAAGGCATGTCATCTGCCACAACAAAACCCAACTATATGGCACCTACTCAGCAGAGCCGGTCGACACGTTCAGCGGTAATTGTATGTCCTGAGTGGTAAGGATCTCGCCAAATTCATCGTCCTTAAACTGCCGCACCTCACATGACGGTGCTCAATATTTCAGAAGGGCCTCGCAAATGCCCAACTTTTCTTCCATTAGCCGTCGATTAACTGAAAGCTGATCGTACGAAAACTGACAACTTTTGGTTGTGTTCAAGATAATAATAGGTGACAAGGAGGCGATTCCTTTGTCTCCGTAGACGAAACCGCACTGGGAAGCCGATGCTTCGCGTGCGGTTTTTATTAGAAAATACGTTCAGCTTACTAGCACCTTTGGTTTCCCCGACTTTCAGTTGGTCTTGAAGGTCGACTTCTGCAATTATAGTACACTCATCTGTAGCGTAAATAAGCGTCGGTGCTTAGACTACTAGATGAAGGCACAAATACATCATAGGTATCCTCCATGTGTTGATTTGAGGCCTCCTCAAATGCTGTTAAGGATGACAAGAATACAGCCCCAAGCTTCTCGGCAAACGTTTGTGAAGCCAATTCCAGAGCTATAGCACAGCAAGTTCAAGGTTTAATGTGCGCCGAAAATTTTTGAAGGAAATGAATTGAGACGAGTTGTAAAAAATGACGGCAGATGAGGGTGATTTTTGGGCTAGTGCAAATGAGAGAAAATGCAACGTTTTGACGTTTAGGTTCTTAATTCATTCGCACGTTTTTGCAGACAAATGAATTGTACGTCCAAGGCGCGGCAAGCCAGGAAGTTTTTCCAGTGTAACTTCAAATCAAGCGTTTTAATAATGAGCTAGTCGCACTTTCAGCCCTATTGTTATAGTTTTTGTCTTCCGAAATTTACAATCACGCACCAGAAAAATACATATATTTTTCGGTTAGTCTTCTTTCCCGTTGTGTGTTTCAGATTGTGATGGTCCGATAATGCCACCGTTGGTGGTTTCTCGAAATGTTTGGAACAAATCTGATAACATTACAATAACGCCTATGTTCTTTGGCCTAAGACTACCATCGTTCATGAAACTGATTATTCCGTATCACCGACAGTAGGTCGTCCGTCTCAGACGTCCAACCCTGGCAAAGCAGTATTTTACGCTGAACAGTCCAGTGCTTAGTGACGTTGGCGGCCTTCCTGGGCTCCAGAACCTAAAGTTTATCCACCATTTGATCGGGCTGTTTACACAAGCTATCGGACGTTGATGGAGGTCCCTTGGAAACAGGTGTAATTAGAATCCCCTGCTCCGTTGTGCTTTAAGCAGGCAACCTGCAACACACCCAAATTCATTCATGCGGCAGATCAACACAGGCTGCTCTCTACAGCTATCAATGGACTGCAACAGATATCGGCGAAATGTGTGTCCATGCAAGACCTGGCGTCAATTTTAACGTAAGTATTTACACGACAACCAGATAAGTTAATTACCCAAATGTCATGAACCCGTTGCCTTAACCGGCTTCCTCTACCTTAAGGGTGCAATGCATTCCGTACCTAAAAGAGAGACACCAAAAACGAAAAAAGATTCTTACCTCTAGATCAGAAATACCAGCGTTAATGCTTGGCTTTAATCGGGATACTCGACGCAAAACCACCGCTTCTTTATAAAGCCCTGGGTAACACTAACACACAGAGCACAGCGACCTGCCCGAAGGTCGACAGTGAATTTCCTTTCCTGAAATAGTACATCTAGGGTCAGCTGGCTGCGAAGAAGTTCATCCAAATCTATTATGTGGCCGTGCAGATCACTAAAGCGTGTACAGTGGACAGGCGCATGTAGAAAAACAAGCTGATCATTTGGAAGTCGTTCTCCAGAAAAATCGTGCCAACAAATCAGGCGTAGTCGCTCCTTGGTAGTGTCCTCACAAGGCCTGAACAAGAATGGCCCCACGCGGAATGGTTGGGCGGGAAGGGAAGGATGTGCACACTTCGGCTTCCAGGCACATTTACCTTCCCATCTGCCATACAGAAGATGTTGGGGTGGACTGTCTGGCCTCAAAAGGCCAACCATCAGGCGTATATTTTCAGTAGTACTATGATTATCTGAGGACCGTCCTCTTGAGGCAAAGCTGCCGGGCCACAGCAGTCCTAGGGAAGAGGTTCAAAACAGCTCTCCGCCCGACCCAAACTCAGTGACGGACTGACAGTAGTTATGGTAGTTATTCCGTGGCAGGCAATTAAGACGCGTCAGTGAACTTCACACCTTAGTCACGAATTCTAAGGCAGACGTCAACAAACGTGCGGGCATAAGTAGCGAAGCCACGGGGGTTGACCTTGACATCAAGGAATGCTGTGAGAACCCTATACCTACTTAGAATATAGGGCTACCAATTCCCAGCTCCGCTTCGGTTGAAAGTGGTCACTTCGATTGTGGACACAGTCGTTGCCCAGGACCCCGACGACCAAGGCCACAAACCCGAAAATACCGAACTAAATAGTCCTTTGTACACCCACTTGGCCATGCTGATCTCGGGCGACTGAGGAGTCCGAACAGACATGAAGGAAAAGCGGCTGCAGTCAAACAGCCCAGACGATATTGGCTTCGAGGTGCGGTCCTCCGCGGAAACGAGCCTCATGGGAGCGACATCAAAAGGAATACTTCTTGGTGTTGCCACCCAACGCTGAGGATCTCGCAGGGGCACCTTATCAATCAAACCGCGCAAAAACTCCAAAGAAACCAACAGGACGCATTTTGCCCCAAATTCTTCATCAGCGGCAAACCTAGTCGTCCGAAAAGCTTTAGTGAACGATCTACAAGTAGCAGTAGTCAAAAGGTTTGCCCACGGGGAAAACCTACGTCTTCCAAAGGTAAATGTCCCGTGCAAACCAGGCCCTCACGGAGCGAAGAAAGACCGCAAATTAAAAGCAGCTCTCTGCATCACCAATGCAGGAAGCGGACAAGTCTGCCGCAGAGGCCTGTTCCGAGGCTTGGACTCAAACATGATATGCAGCTTTTGAATTTGCTTACCCATCTGGTTGCACCTTTCTCGGCTTCTTACCTTCGGAAGCAGCAGAGATTGTTTAATTGTTTGTTCACAAACTCATCAGCCTTTTCAACACATTTCGTGATAATAAACGGTCACTTTGTCTTAAACAGACGTCCACACTCACACTGACGAAGACCTGGCTGATACCAGATGTCCTCAGCGCGGAGATCTCGATAGACGGCCACCCTAATTTTTCCAGCCGGCTCAAAATGAAAGGGGCCGGTGGAGCTGCTCTTTACTTAAGTGTGGCCCTGTCCATCTCCATTGTCCTCTCTGCTACCACTCATGCACTTTTTTACGATGAACCGTGGATTCAAATCTCGCTGCGCGAGTCCGATTCTCTCCTTCTTTGTGCGATCTGCCGTTGCTCCTCACGTCCTTCAAAAGATAACCAGTGCCTCATACAAAATCTTGATCAATTCTCTTCCAGGTACCACTTCTTGCCGGTAGGTGATCTCAACGTTCCAAATGTCTTGTGGACGGACCTCAAGCGGACGCTTTGCCGGTAAGTCGATCAAGATCATTCAACAGAATGCTTGACGAACTATGATGGTGCACGTACCAAATACCGCACAGGCCTAGACTTATTCATCACAAAAGAACGACATTTCGTTGACCACGTGATACTTAACCCCTCGCTGGGACGTGGTGACATTTAGATTCATCTGCTACTGGGTCTGAAATCCCGTACCTCAAACGTGGATTTGAAACTTCTGCCGTGCATACCTCTTATGAATTGGCATCTTTCCTGATCAAGTAAATCCGGACCCAGCACTAGTGAAAGACTTTTATAGTACATCTGTCCATAAAGATCACGAGGATGACGCGATGTTTGCACAAAAACCAGCATGCAGTCGGATGAGCCGCAAGCTACTTAAAAGGATTCAGCGCCTTCCGGGAAAGAGGACGAGGGACTCAAATCGGATATCATCATTTTTTATTTTCCGCACGTTCCGCTGCTTCGCGAACTCGAGTCATACGGGATTCAATCAAAAGTGCTAAAGTGGATTAAGGCGTTCCTATCAGACAGAACGTTCCGAGTGAAGGTAGGCGCGACCTACACTACCAGCGCTGGACTCCATTGGAGCTCATCAAGGTACCGTTTTGGGGCCAGTGCTGTTTCTGATACAGATGAAGGACCCTCCAGATGTTGTTGCAAGTCCATGTATACTTTCCGCAGATTGCTGGGAGCCCCAACACTCAAATGCCAGTCTCCTCGAAATGGCTGTAGACGTTGCAAGGAAGTGAACTTTGGAAAAAGTGCACCCATATGTTGATCAGAGGGAACTCAAAGAACACTTATGTCGTGTTTAGTGAGAACGGGTCCGTAGGCATCACGGGGTTAGATGCCAAAAGGGATTTGGGTATCTGGCTCTCTTCGAATATATCCTTACCACTTCACCGGGAGAAATCGACTCAAAAGGTGATCGCCATTTCACGGATGATTCGGCGCACCTTCCCTTGTGTTAGTCGACTTCCAAATAATATATGGAGTCTCCGTCAGAAGGCCCCTTGAATATGCCAATTAAGTTATCCACTAAGGACGCAAGAAGGACACAATCCCTATTGAGCGTGTCCCGCTAGCTGCTATGAAAATGTTTGCGGGCCTTAAATCCGCGGACCATGAAACGCGTCTCCCGGTGCTTGACCTATTTCCCCCGGAGTATCGTCGCCTCCGAGGAGACCTAATACTTACTTATGTCCTGTTTGAACAAGGTGTAGCCAACAGGTTTCTGATCGGCGACCCAGCAAACACAGCAGAGTCATGGTGAGATTTTCGAGCTCGGAAATTTTTTTGCTCATTTTGGGTAATTGCTGCGTAGAAAAAACTTTTCCCGACGGTTGCCTGCGCTCGATCTAGTACCCACTTCAGCGGCTTTAATCTGACCATTTGCACGAAGGTGTTCCGTAGTTCAGCAGGGCCA
>NW_008751678.1:281328-301997 GCF_000715545.1 Opisthorchis viverrini
GGTTAGCTGTCGGTTTGCCGTAAACTGATCTTGCAAAAAATTTGACCACCTTATGATTGTGTTGCAGGTAATAAGAGGTGGACGGAAAACGGCTCCCGTGCTCACTTAGGCAAAAATGCGCTGAATAGCCGGTGCTTCGCCTGCTGTTTTTCAATAGCGAAAGGGCGCAGCTTACTAGTTTCCTTGGATTCCTCGACTTCCTGTTGTTTTTTCTGGCCAACTACTGCATTTGTGGAACGCCCATCCATGAAAAAATGGCGTTGGCGCTTCGCTTACCGCAGAAATACCACACAGTTATCCTTCTCCTATTCAAACAGCAGTTTCTAAAATGTCGTAAAATTTTAAACCTGGATATTCACAAATGTCTCAACAAACATTTCTGGAGCCACTGTTGAAGCAATTTCACCGCAAGCCTAAAGACGGAGGACAACGAATTTAGGTTAGGGTGATTTTTTTGGTTCGAGCATAAATCAATTAAATGGAGCATTTTTGCGTTAACATTTTTATTCGACCCGCAGCGGCCTTAGGGAAAAAAACAGCCCAAAATAGGATGCCCTGGTCGTATTCCACACCTCATCAAGTCATTTCACTTGAATAAACGAAAGGCGTTGATGCACCTACGGCTTTTCACATTGAAGGAGCCATAAGTAAAAGCTAGGAAATTTTTGTGACCAGTCTTAAGCAAAAGCACCTTAGAAATAGGAAAGTGTAGTGAACTGCGATTTGTTTATGTGCGCTAAAGGCCGCATCGGCCAGTGGAGGGTTGCATCATGGCTGAATCTGTCAGAGGAGAGTGTATCATAAATGATAGATACCGGCTAATGCGGAAGATTGGGTCGGGATCTTTTGGTGACATCTACCTAGGTGTGAACCAGTTAACTGGTGAGGTGAGTATGGGTTACTATTTTGCGTTCCCCGCCGCACGTTAGTGCTAAGTCCATTTGCCTGGCTTTCTCCATGCATGTTTGTCCTGTTGGTAATAATGGATGAAAATTAGGGGAATAATGGCTGATGTAAGTCAAATACTCACCAGTTTCCAAAATGTTAGAATGCCGTGGTGGAAGTCCTGTGTGACAGTCAGGGGTCTCCAGCCAATGAGTGCTAGCCACCAGACCAGTATTTGGACTAAAATGCTTTAAATATCTTAGTTTGAGTTCCATCGAATCACTAATCAAGAAATTAGGTCGGTGTTAGTTTAACGGGAAACCGGTAATTCTCGACTAGTTGGATGTAACGCATACAAAGTGACGCTCCGAACTTTCTGGAGAATATCCGGTTTAACCTCCGACACCTACGCACGTGGGCTGTTGGGTGCACAGAAATGATGATGATGATGATGCACAGAAATGCCTAACGAGCTAGCGACAGCGGTCGTATTCCATGATTTAGGATTAAGCTGTTCATCCCGCCTCGCTCTTTTTGAGCACCAAACGCTGTAGCCCGTTATCTTTTCAGTCAACTGATACTGGAAATTGCAAAGTAAACGTATAGTTCTATGGAGTACATTTGCCGCTCGAGATAGCCCATTGGTTAGGGGGCGTACTTGCTGTCCGTCGGTTCCTTATCCAAACCCACCTTCGACATCTGGTCTGCTGCCCGGGCTTGGGCAACTTGACACAGCCCTCGTGCTTGCATGCAAATTACATGGCAGCTAGGTGCCGTAGATATGTCCGAGCTGGACGGTTTACCGCTCCACGGGTTATAAGATATGCTAAGTGGCTCAGTGAGCTATCATCTTGAGTTTTGGTTCTTCTGGATTGTCGCGTCGCTCGTTACAGATAGTCCAGATATGGCAGGTAGAGACGCGAGCTAATTTCCAGGGCCCTCAGTCAGAAATTAGCCTGTCCTACTACACCTAAGTCCATCAGCTACATCGTGCGCTTAGTTTAGACGCAATTTACATTATGTTCTTTCCTTTACAGCTTCACAATAACTGCATATCCGTGTATTGGTTGAACTAGTCAGTTGCGCTAACGGGTAGCTCGTTACAATTAACATTGTACGGAATAGGTCATATGACCATTAGCGGTAGATTGAGGCCCAGTAGTTGACTGGCGATCATCATAGGACACCCTGGTAATGCTTTTGTCTGGAGTTCTGGTCGTCGTCATCATTATCAGCTGTAAGAACTGCGTACTTAGCGTACAGTGGTTGCAGCTGCCACAATTTCGTCCATGGATGATTTGGGAAGGTAGCTGCGCGTTGAAGGAGGTAGCTGATAAATTGGTGCGTAAATACGGGGCCGCCAGTGGACTTTTAAATGGAAGATTGGGAGGGAGGTATGCACTGAACGCAATAGCTCGGATGCATGAACGCCATTGTGGGCGCGACTGAGGCATGTCTGACGATGTCTCCAACCATTGATGTGTTCCCTCTCAAAGTCCCCATTCAGGGAGACGACAGTGACCAGCGCAGCTGATTTTCCTAGTAATAGCTTTCATGCCTCGCTGCCAAGTCATTGCTTGACCTCCTCTGGCTCGTCTCCATCCTTCGCGTGGTTCTGCAAACAAAAACCGAGTGATTCAGTCGACTGGCATACACTGATGCACTTAGCTCCAGTGCATTGTTGTCATTCTACCACACACTACTACTACTACTACTACATACCTGTTGCGAGAGTCGGATTGTTCCGGGTCGAGATAGGAAGGAAGGAAGGCGTAATGTACGCTTAATCGCCTAATAGCGATAGTACATTATCTGAAAATATAGATTGAGAATTCCGAGTTAATGGTGTATGAAAGTCATGGTTTACATAGTCATGACAATACCTAGAGTGCTTTCAGTTATACCAGCGCAAATGCTCATAGCTTCGATCTGCTATCGAGGGGAATGCACACCGTACGCATAATGGAGAGCAATTTTCTCAATTGTGTGCTGAACGTCGTCTATGTCCAGTGCAGTCTCTCAGTATAAGCGCTCACCGAGCCACCAGATGCAAGCTAGACACTGACCTGGATCATGTCGCCATCAGTTATCGGTGGAGAGACTGAATCAACGATTCGCCCTCTATCTTGGATACGCAAATTGACCCCCATCATAGCCTTTTTCGGGCCTCATTTTCCGTCAGCACTGTGGTTGCCGTTCAGCTTGGACGAGTTTCGGTAGTTTAGCAGTGTCGAGTTGATCGGGCCTAGCTGGCATCCCGTCCAAAGGAAGCACGAGGGCTGTGATGCTGCTGTGTTACCGAAGCCCAGGCAGGAGAAGTCTGGAAGCTGAATTCGGATTCGAACCACAAACCTTCCGGTCAGTGAATTCGCGCTCCAACCACAAACATTTCGCTGCAGGCAACAGATGCGTCTGTTTTAAGCTAATTTGATCCGTGGGCCAGAAGACAGGTGTCAGCCAAACAGTCAGTGAGAGACAATGGCAACTCAAAACCGTTGTTTTGAGCGATGGGCCGACAACTTTTGAAGAGTTTTCACCTGGCATCCTTCAACGTCTGAGAGAACCCAACGCACCTCAATAGCACCATTTCAGTGCCTAACTGCCATGCAGCCCGAAGGAAGCATGAGGGCTGGCTAGGCCCAAGCCTAGACGGGAAGTCGAGAGGCAGAGGTCGGGTTCGAACCACGAACCCTCCGGCCATTAAGTTCGCAATCTAACCGCTGAGCCATCTCGCCCCCACCTCAATAGCACGTCGACGCTAGCCCACTGTCAACAACAGAAGTCCGTTTTGAGCTATCCCTTTAGCGCGTCAAGGCACCTGATCTGGATGGTCTCTACTCCCCACCTTCCATTGTAGGCGGTGAGTCTGTTGTAAGCACTCTGATGACTTTATCAGGGAAGTACGAACGCCGTACTAGTGGTGTAGGTTGTCTCGACCGTAATCCCTTCAAAAAGAGCTCAAGAGCGTCATGAGAAAACCATCGTGGCATCGGTCTGGTGACCATGGCATCCTTGGTGGATCTGTTTTGCGCAGGTTGATCGGGAGATACTGGCTCGTGAGAATCGATCTGGGCTTCACCCTGGCCCAGAATGCATCGACCTTGAGGCGAGTCATTGAACAGCGACACCTCTAAATGTTCCACGGTCATTTTTCAACTTTGTCCCCTATGAGGCCATTATGTGAATTCCTGTGGGCACGTACGGCGAGTTGTCGCCTGTTGGTGTAGCTTTCTGGTGGTATAAGACAAGGCTGCCCTCCCTCACCGTCCCTCCTCAACTTTGTTAGTGAAGTATCCCGGTATCCCAGCCCTCGTGTTTCCTGCGGGTGGCATGGCAGCTAGACACCGAAAGGGTGCTACAGCTGAACGGTTGTTAGTGAAGCTTCGAGGATTAAAATGCTCCTTGGACGTTCGCTTACAGACGACCCCGGACAATGTTGTTCTCCTTGCTTTAAACCCATCTGAAATGGAAGTCATTTTGAGTAACAAATATTTCTGTGTTTCACACCTGCAACGTGTAAAGTGGTGCTACAAGACTAGGTGGAATCAAACCCAAGACGTTTGCTTGCGGATGGGGGAAACAGTCAGTGTGGTATTTAAGTTTGTTTACCTAAGCGATTGTGTACATCTTGATGGACTGATTAGAGACCTGAAAGACCAGGGCAGCTTTTGCCAACCTCCATGGCTCCGACGTTACGTTAGTTTGTCAAGGACAGAGTGTACATTGCGGCAGTGCGACCCATACCACACGCAGTGGCCAAGCTTCTGACCCATAAGGTAGGACAGATGGGACCGGCCATTGTATACTCAACAGTTGGGCTGATGTCACATCGGCTACACAGACATCGGAGGTTGGCAAACGCTGCTCTTGTCTTTCCAGTTCGGGACTTAAGCAGCTACTCAGGTAGATGAACTTATCTGCCAGATCGATCGGTCCACCTGTAGGTGTGAGGTTTGGGTAACACTCCACAGGTAAGCAACACATACCGGACCGTGTGACAGGACTACCTAATTTAACGTAGTTTGCATTTCTAGAGTTTGGTCCAAGGAGAGCAATATGATGTGCATACTCAATGTCAGTGAGCGAACTCACCGGAAGTCTCGATCCCCGATGTGTCAGACAGGTAAAGAAGAATTGGGTAGTACATCGTTTACGAAGCTAGAGGACGACTTATTACGCCCCTTGACGACACCAATAGAGCGTTCATCTGTAGCACCCTTTCGGTGACTAGCTGCTATGCCACCCGAAGGAAACACGAGGGCTGGGATACTGCCAGGTTGCCCAAGCCTAGACAGGGGAAGTCGAGTGGCGGAGGTCGGATTCGAACCACGGACCTTCTGGTCAGTAAATTATCGCTCTTAACCACTTTGGCCATCTCGTCCCCGCACGACACCACTGCTTTGTAAAGAACTCGGAAGAGAATTTGCCGCAGACGTATATGCCTCCATGAGAAGAGGCATAAAAATCGTAAGAAAATCGCCCAGATGTAGCACCCTTTCGGTACCTAACCTAATGTTACTGGTAGGAAGCACGAGGACTGGAATACTGCCAGGTTGCCCAAGCCTAGACAGTGTGAGTCGAGAGACAAAGGTCGAGTTCGAACCACGGACCTTCGGTTAGTAAATTAGCACTCTGACCACTGAGCCATATGACCTTAACAAGAGTTTAGAGTTTAGAACGGATTCCCTTTGAAGCCAGATACTGCCACAATTTCTGACGATCAGTGGAGTCGAAAACAGATCTGAAATTTGGAGAAGCCATCATTGTTGGGCGTCAGAATGAGTGGTTTGATTTCGAAACTTGTCACTGAGTGAAGATATGATCGATGCAGCCCCGGCCATGGTGAAGCCGAGCTTAATTCTCTCGAATTCGACCCTTTCGATGATAGATCAACCTGTGTAGGATCGTCCAACTGTAACATCCTTTTGTTTGGGCGAGATGGCTCAGTGGTTAGAGCGCTAATTTGCTGACCGAACCTGACCTCTGCATCTCGACATCTGTCTAGGCTTGGGTAACTTGGCAGTATCCCAGCCCTCGTGCTTCCTTCGAGTGACATAACAGCTAGGCACCGGAAAGGTGTCACAGTGAACGATTATCTTCCCTTCCGGTGCCTATCTGCGGTGCTGCACGAAGGTTGAGATACTGTCAGGTTATCCAAGCCTAGACATATGTCGAGATGCAGAGGTCGGGTTCGAACCACAGACGCTCTGGTCAGTAAATTCGCGCCTTAACAACTTTGTTCTCTGTTGGGCTGAAGCATTGAAATTGCGCGGTGGACTCCCGTTGTCTGTGGCTGATTGGTATGGACGCTACACTTGGGTTTACTAGGTCCTGCCAGAGATTGAGTTGGTGGGAACCAACTGAGCGTTCAGTGTTCTGCCCGCGTTCAAACTGGCGCTTCTCTGATTGAATTGAAGTCTCATCGTTTCTGGAGCTGGTTTCTCTATCACCCACTATCGACCCAGCTGATCGGATTAGCTAAAACAGGATGCTATTACTTCCTGTAACAGTAGCTTCATCCAATTCTCAAGCTTTCACGGGTCACTGGGGCTCAGTCTTTTCTAGATATCAGACCATTGGCAAGAGGAATCTGACAAGGAACTTCTGGGGGACTGTGGACCAACCAAGTAGAACAGCCTGCGGACTAGGCTGACGGGGTTGTACCGCAGATGGAAGTTGTAGCATCACATAACTGCGTGACTCTTCACCAATCTTGAACATTCAATATCGGATCACTAGGGAGGCGTTGGAGTCAGTTCTGATACAGTTATTTTATTTCGGGGTAAGTCTATCGATGACCAAGCGGGATTTATGCGTATACCAGAATGTGGGGGGGGGGAGCAGCAATAGAAGAACGAATGACGTGATTCTCAGGATTCCAGAAGGAGCGGCAAGCATTTACGAATTCTCGCCATCGTTAACTGACAGCAATGTGGTCCGTTTGGGTTCGGGGCTTCCTCGATGGTAGATTTCAGGTCGTCACGTTGTTCCCGAAGCTGGTAGTGCAAATGAACACTGTTCAGCACAAATTTGTAGCAGGTGCTCTCTGTTGTCTGTTCACCCTGTGTCCAACCCACGATGACCACCTGCTTGGGCCTCAGCGGTGCTGAGCCTAGTGTTACGTTTGGAACGAGTTACAAGCGAGTCCGGGTTATCGAGAATGGACGCCCCTTTACTTGTCTGGGAACAAGCGTGGATGGGCTGAAATGTACATACAAATATTCGGTACGGGTATATAGGGTGATTACAATAATAAGCAGACAACAGTCATGACACCTACCCAGAGATAATAAATGTTCAGCTGTAGCACCCTTTCGGTGCCCAGATGCCATGCCACCCGAAGGAGGCACGAGGGCTGGGATACTGCCAAGTTATCCAAGCATTGACTGGCTGAGACCGGGTTCGAACCACTGACCTTCCGATCAATAAATTCGTGCTCTGACCACTGTCATATCACCCCTACATAACTTCCCGATAATGTAGTCAGCGACTACAACTATGTCTAATCTAGTATCCCGTTTAAAAGAACATCTAGTGTCTTCGCAGAATCAGAGCTACAACACAGTAAATGGGAAGCGACGGATCTCGAGATTTTCCACAGACATTGCCTAACCGACTGCACAGGGGCGGACTGTTGACGGAGACGCTTTCGGTTGATGACTCAGCAGAACAACGGCCACTACATATCCAGTTGCAGCTTCCAGGAGTGTGCAATCAGAGGCAGGAATAGAGCGACGCGGTAGCCGATTCAGTCGCTGCACTTGAGTCTGGTGATGCTTTATGGTAGGCAACAAACAGCGTAAAGAGAATCTAGTGCACTAGGAACAACAGCCTGCTGTCCTGGTTGCTTCGCAATACGAACGGTAAAAGCAGCTAAATTGACTGGCGTCTGAAGTTTGAACATTGATTTCAGTGATTGGGACTGTCACCAAGGACGGACTCGCAGAAGTCACTGAGGGTGACGAACAAGGTTCTTGAAGTTAAGTTTTTGGATCAAAGGTCTAACCAGAGGACAGTGGGTGAGTGCTAATACATCATACCAGACATAAGCTACTGAGCCTGTTCCAATCCCCAACCTGTAGGACCAGGAAACCTTTCATCAGTCCGATATCCATTGACCACCCTGGTATGAACTGGGTTTCAGGGTGTAGCTCAATGGGTCGTAGGGGCACGTAAAACCGCTGCTTTGCGGTACATCCAGTCTCTGCGGTGGTACGATCTAGGATAATGCGTCCAAGGTTTTTAAATACCCATGACCGTGTTATCTCAGGTCAGTTGTTTTGACGGCCTCCGGATTGATCATGGTGGCTTACTGGTCGATGCGTCAAACACAGGCCTAATGTTGACAAGATCGTTGCCGTAGTTGAGGTCGGATATTGCTTCCTTGTGGCTTCATCATCGTCGTCGACAGTGTAAAATTTTTCAACACTGGTGCTCGCTGTCGTTGTTTAATTGTGCTCCTTGACGATCCGTGAAATTTGGTCTCTTATTCCGTTTGCTGCGCAGTAAAAAACAACTAGGAACAACACCCATCCTTGTGCGTAGCAGGGATTCTTCGAACTCTGCGACGGGATTGCAACCTCATTATCGGAGTGGCATGTTTACCGCCTTAGATAATGATTCACCATATTTGACAGTGTAATACATCGAAACCCGTTCGATTCTATGGAGTAGCTTGCTTTTGTGTTGGGGCGGGGGTAGGCATTCTAATGTTCGCAACAACATTAATACCTGTTCAATATAGTCCATACGAGGAAACAACCCTCCCTACTAAGAGGGGCTATGTGAATGACTTTCAGTGGTAGCATGGTGGTGATTCCCAGCTAGTTTTTATGGACTCATCGATCCTCATGGGAGTGGTGGCAAAGCGACGAATTCCCGTGTGATGATAACAGGGGGGGGGGCTTAGCAGCACAGTGGTGTATGCCTTTTTAATGTCAACAGACATGCCGGCATCTGGGATTTTCTTCCATGCCGCTGGTGGTAGAGTTGTGTGGTGGAGAGGGAAGGTACCGAGTTCGACATGATGTTCTGAGTATCTTAATGGTTTGGAGATAACATAGCTGTCAAGGCGCGAAACTGCTGCCGCTTAGTTTTTGGCGACCTAGCATAATTTTAGCCGTCGTGTATTTCGACTTGTATGCCAGCTGTGCGCCGGAGTGGTGTCGCAACCTTACGGCTTGTTCATTTGTTTTTCCTTGACTTAACTGTTCCTTCGAGCGGTTTTCCCATCAAGGTCTGGGATAAGCTCATTTGTTGAGATTTCAACTATGGCCTGCGAGAGTCGAGTAGTTCCAGGACGAGATTAGAAGGAAGAAAGAATATAGGGGTGTAATTTACGCTTTAATCGTCTAATGATGGTAATTTGTGAGCTGAAAATATAGAGTGAGAATTACGATTTAATGGTCTATGCAAAGGTATGGTTTATATAGTCATGACATTCTCCCCGCCTTGGAATAAGTGTGTACCTTACGGAGAGTGTAAAAAATATTAAAAAGCTGTAGTAGTTACGCGGAGTCGTTTACGCCTCTGTTGCGTAGATTATACGGGTGAGTGCGCTGTTGTCAAGTGAGAATGTCCAAGTGATTTCCTGGATCCGCACTAGAACGGGATGATGAAGCATCGTTAATAGGCATGAGTTCAGTCTCTGAGGAATCACGGTGGACTGTTGGTGTTGCGTGAGGCTCCTTTTGTTCGGCGATATGTACTGGTTCCAGTTCTGTGTCGGGTATCATGTCGTTGCCTTTAGGAGCCACGCGGCGTAGGGATACAATTTCGTGTTTGCCATCTGGACGAACTATGTGGGTGTACTGTGGATTACGAGAGACAAGTGCCATTCCCTCTACCAGAGGGTCATATTTAAAGACTCGATCATTGCGTTTTAAAAGGATCAGCCAAGGGACAGTAAGCCAGGTAGGTAGGGAGACTCCATTGGCGTATCGTTATGTGAACAGCATGACTGTACAGCGGTGTGACTAATGTCAACGCCTTTATCGAACCAGAATTGTTTGAGTTCAATTGACATGAACGCAGAACCGCGATCTGAGTGAATGTAAGCAGGCATACTCAAATAACGAATCACAGTGGAACAGGACTTATCGACTTAAGGATAGGCAAAAGGGAGTTGAGAATACTCGTCAATTATTGTTAAGAGGTACTTGTTACGAGTGTTTGAGGGAAGTGGTCCTTTAAAGTGTATACTGAAGCGTCCAAACGGTTGTGTGGCTTTGATAAGCTGGCCACGAAGTGTTACAAAATTTTAGTTTGCTTTCGGAGCATGTGGACCAGTTGGACACCACACGTCGGATATCGCTAACTGAGAAAGGAAGGTTCTTAGAACAAACGAAATGTGCGAATCTCGTGACCCCGGGACGGTATAATATATTGTGGACCTCTTCAAGTCTTTCCGTTCCACCATTGTTAGCACAAAGGTTACGACAGAGAGTATCGGCAATGCTATTATCCGTTCCAGGTCTATAGACGACGTCGTAGTTGTACCCTGCCAATTCGATTTTCCACCGTTCAATCTTGTCGTTCTTTATTTTATTTTTTCTGTTGGTTCCCATACATAAAGGCGACCGAACGTTGATCCGTAATCATTTTAAAATACCTCCCTAGCAGATAGTGGCGCCATTTGCGGATCGCTTTGACGATAGCGTATGCTTTTTTTGACAGCAGAATGATTTTTCTCGCTTGCAGTGTAAAGTCCTGGAGAAAAAAGCGACCGGCCGGTTACCCATTGCTCAGGTATGCACCAATGGGGATGTCGGACGCATCAGTTTCGATGAGAGGAATATTGTAGTCGACAGTAACCACCATTGCATTCTCTAGTTCGTGTTTAAGGTTCTCGAGTGCTGTTTGGACATTCTTACGAAGCGGAAATATTTTGTCAGAAAACGCCGGTATCCACTGTGAATAGTAGGCGAACAGGCCAACGGGTCTCGGCTGCCATTTCCCGTTCTGTGGAATTGGGAGCTGTCTTTTAGAGCTCATGTGTTCTGGGTCAGGTTTCATAATACCTTTTGAGACCATGTAACCCAAGAGAGTAATCTCTTCAGTTGCGAAACTGCTTTTTGTATCGTTCAAAATAATATTGTATGTTTTAGCCACATCGAGAGCGTGCCTAAGATTACGGTCGTGTTCATCTCTCGTTTTGCCGCATACAGTAACGTTATCGATGTAGGCGAGTGTGTCTTTGACCTGTTCGGTTTTGATTATATTGTTTAGCGTTCGTTGAAAACACGTGACCCCGTTTGTCACTCAAAAAGAAATGCGCCGAAATCGGTATAGGTTCCCGGCGGCTTCGAATGCTGTGAATGACTTGTCTGACTCGATTATTGGAACCTGATTATATGCACTCTGGAGATCCAGTGCACTGTAGACGGTATAGCGTGCGATGACTTCAATCATTTGGTCGAGTCTTGGTAAGGGATAAACATCAAGGTGGGTGAAGCGATTGATGGTCTGGCTGTAGTCTATCACCATAGTCCCTTGTGATTCGAATTGCGCGTGACGAACACTTGTGCTCTCCATGAAAAATCTGATGGTTCGATTATGCCATCGATGAGCATTCGGTCCACTTCGGTTTGTGTGAATTGTTCGTTTTCCAGTGTATGACAGCGAGATGTCGTAGTGATCAGTTTGTAATTCTCAGCAAGATTGGTTAATGAGGATGGAGATTCCAGTTTTGCGGATGTTACGCCACATACATTTTGAGTGCCCCATTGGCCACCAAATGGAATTTCGACTTTATTATGTAACCCCAGAAAATCTTCTGAGAAGGCCGTCTGCACAGAGGTTCGGTAATACTCAAAGTTTGAACCATTCGTATGTAGCATCCTTGTACTGAAGGTACACAAGGCACAAGGTACACAAGGTGGAACACGAATGTATCGTCGATGCCATTGTTATCAGACAATCGTACGGAGATAGTTTCCAGTTGTGAGTTTGTAGGATTGATGATGAAACGAAACTTCTGGAGCTGCCGGTATCGATAAGAGCTCGGACAACAACGCCGTCGACCAGAACATCAGTTGTAGTTTTGGATAGGCAATTAGGAGCAGCAGCACAGAATAGCGAAGAAGTTAAGGAGCATTGACCTGAGCCCGCGTGATATTTCGAGGTTTGGGACCTATAGACGCGTTGAAAATGTCCAATTCTTCCATAACTGCACACTGGTTCTTTGGTTGGACACAAACTGTTGTTTCGGAATTAACAAAGAAGTAGACTGAACAAATGACGTTTTGTCTGTATACGTATGATTGTGAGTGTTTTTGTGCAAGTATGAGAGCTCGTATAGCCTCGTGGGCTTTGTCAAGGTCCAATTCATGCCAGGTTAGCAGTTTCTCCCGAATGGTATTCGACTGCAGTCCGGTTATCAAGAAATTCCGAACTGCTTCGTTTGCATTTTCCATAGCAGATACTGCTTTGAATTCACAGTGTTTAGCAAGTGACTTCAGTTTTTTATTGAACTGGTCGACATCTTGACCAGGTTTTTCTCTGTATGTAGCTAGAAGATGGCGTGCATACGCGATATTTTTCGGGCGAATGTAAAGTTTTTCCAGCAAGGTTATCGCAGAATCATAGTCGCTACATTTTGCAATGAAGTCATACACTGTATGGTCAGTGTGACGTATGAGAGTTTCCAATTTATTTAGACCTTCAGGTTTGATTGAGTCAATGTAAACTTTAAAGTTACGGAACCAATGAGTCCGTCGTTTCATGCCATCTGATGAGTGAGAATCAGCATCAAAAATAGTGGGTCGGAGAATATGATCCATTTCTTTTTTAGTTGTTACGAGAGTCGAGTAGTTCCAGGACGAGTTCGGAAGGAAGACAGTATAGAAGGGTGTAACGTACGCCTTAATCTTCTAATAACGGCAGTGAGCTGAAAATATGGTGAGAATTGCGAGTTAATGATCTATGCAAAGGTATGGTTTATATAGTCATGACAACTGAGCTATTCGGAGCTCGATAATATTACACTATAGTGTTATAGCCGCCAAGCGAGACAAATGGCACTTTATCTCTTGATACGGAATACCAGGTAATGGCAAGTTGGATTAATGCAGCCATCATGGTCCATGTTGAAGACTTGGTATATCGGCAGGTTCTAAATTTCAACCAGAATATCGGTCTTATTGCTCACTAGTTTCAGGGAGTTAATTCTAATGTACACCAAGGTGATTCTTATGCATAATTTGCATTTCTGGAACCAAAATGAACACGGTTTCGCTCTAAAAGTATGACATCTATTTGGGTGTTTGTTAGTAACCATTTCACCCGGGCATTTGGGCGCTAGCTGGTCTCTAATTACCGCACCAGTTAGCAGTGCTCTCCCTCTTGAGCATCCACTTGTGCGTTCAGCTGTAGCACCCTTTCGGTGCCTAGCTGCCATGCCACCCGCAGGAAGCACGAGGGCTGGGATACTGCCAGGTTACCCAAGCCTAGACAGGGGAAGTCGAGTGGCGGAGGTCGGATTCGAACCACGGACCTTCTGGTCAGTAAATTCGCGCTCTAACCACTTGGGCCATCTCGCATCCACTTGTAGTAAGTTTTAGTTCGGTTCAAAATCCGGTTTTGACGGATCACTTCCTTAGTCCTTACAATGACCAACTATCCACTCATTTTTGAGCCCCTTCACCCACAAGGACCGATACAGCATGATATGAAGGGCTTACGGATCTTTTTTAAGTAGAGAAATCGTGCCCACCATATACGTGTAGAATGACGGCTTGCACGAGCAGCAGGGTGATAACCCTGAACAAAAAGGGCGTGCCAATACAATACCACAGCATTGGTTACACGGCGTGCCAATACAATACCACAGCATTGGTGACTTCATATCAACCCTCGCTGGTGCTGGTATCAGCCCCTAACTTTAACCCAGGAGCTATCCCAAGTCAATACTAGGGTTGCGTGCAACTATGTTGACGCAGTCGTGGTTTATCTACTTACGCAGAGGTGTTGCGCAAATCTGTGAGCACTCGGAACCAGGGTTCTAGATCGAACTAACCCTAACACGGTGAGTTTAGTGTTACGTGATTCCTTGGACCGTTCCTAATAAGGTAGCCATTCATCTACGGCTTAATTTGGGGGGAGACTCGGGAACCGGACATACCTGAGAATTTCTGGGTCCAAGTTTTTTGCATTGTAATTACATGAAATGGGTTTGATCATTCTTTGTGCAGCTGATTGCTCTAGTTTTTGCGTTGATATGACTGCCAGCTGGTGTTCATTCTCTTACACTGTTAGACTACGTAAATCTGTTCGAACATTCGGGAATTGGTATCCTTGCCACCTTCACTCGAATACGTCCATTTTCGTTTTGATTCCTAGGATTTTATCGATTCCCGCTTTTGTTTAATTTGTATGCCAATTTTTATTTATTTTCCCGACAGGAAGTCGCCGTTAAAATGGAGAACATGTACGCCAAGCATCCACAGCTACAATTCGAGCATAAGGTTTATCGTATGCTCGCCGGCGCGATTGGAATTCCTCAAGCCAAGTGAGCGCATTTGTGCTAGTTACTCACGTCCTAGATGGTATGGTTCCGTCCGGACATACTGGGTCTTGGTAATGGACTTGCTTGGCCCTAGTTTGGAGGATTTGTTCACCTTCTGCTGCCGGCGCTTTACCATGAAGACCGTTTTGATGCTTGCGGATCAAATGCTTGCTCGTATAGAGCATGTTCACAACAAAAACCTCATACATCGTGATATTAAACCAGATAACTTTCTCATGGGCATTGGCCGTCACTGTAACAAGGTTTATATAATCGACTTTGGGCTCGCTAAACGATTCCGCGATGCTCGTTCCGGTCGACACATTGGATATAGGTTTGTTGTTCCTCGTTGGGTGGCATTTTCTTCATAGGGAAGATAAAAACCTCACCGGTACAGCTCGCTACGCGAGCATTAATGCCCACCTTGGGATCGAACAATCTCGGCGGGATGACCTGGAATCACTTGGTTACGTCTTGATGTATTTTAACCGTGGCTCTCTTCCTTGGCAAGGATTACGGGTGAGTCCATGGCTTTCCATACACTCCTATTTCTATTATCACATTGCTTTACGACCATCGTGATTTTATGCTCTTCTATGTTCACTCCCTGGTTATTGCAACTAGGCTCACTTCAGATGTGATAAAAATGGACAAAGTTAGATAACAGAGATTACGAAATGTTTTTGGCGCTGCCAATTCCACTCACCTATGGGGATGGGGACCGCGTGATCCCCTTTGCGCCTTGTTGGATATAATGCAAGATATGGCTACTAATCAATGTCTATGGCATTCGTGCTGACGGTTTCTCTCCAGGTTGCCTGAATGAGTGTCTTTAGGTATAGATACCTGGGAATGATTGTAGTAAGGTACCGATAAGCCCCTTCCTTGTTCACCTTTTTTCTTCACAATAAGGCTTTTAAATAGATCAGGATTATATGGCAGCGAAGCATCAGTGTTGAATAGTCATTTCATGCTGCCCATGGTGATGATGATAGATGACCGCCCATCTTGTTGCTGTAAGCTAACCGTGACAGTGTCTAAGGTTTGAATTTCGATCATAATAATCAAGGACTACACGTGCTCTGTTGAGCATATCGTCGTACAAAATGGACCTGGTACTGTACTCCATTTTGTAAGCAGTGAGGCTATCTGTCAGTAGAAAACTGGGAACTGAGTCACCTACAGAATACAGGCTTTCGGTACTCAAATGTTTGATGTTCTTCACTAGAAACAGGCGAATTAGGCATCTTTTGTTCGAAACGTTGTTTAGCACTTACTATCTTCTAGTACCCTATTCCGTTTCTATTCACAACTGGAAGAACGTACTAAGATTTGGTGAGAAGGCACCACGGGGAATGGTGCCTTCTGTATAACTGTAGCTGACGGGTCCCTTCATGGGACCACCGTGAAAGCGATTGCACGCCTGGTTGTAACTGACAGAGAACGGTGCTTTTGTCCTTCCTGGCCAGGATTTTTCTACGGAGTCTTTGTATCTAAACCCAGTAACCCTGAAACTGTGGTCAGATACCTGGTCGCTGCGCGCTGAGGACCATCTATGCCTTCGGAGCATTGCTCAAGTCTTGCTTGAACATCAGATCAGTAATGCTGATGTAGTCGAATGGTTTTCGGAAGAAATAACCCCCACGATAGATGAATCGATCACATTCTACAGGTTGATCTGGCCACGTTCGCCGTATACCAGTCGAGCGACTTTCTCGGAAGGCTCTTTTCTCAGAACCACGTGAAGGGTTGAAGCGAGCCAGGGGAGGTCAAACAATGACTTGGCAGTGGAGTATGACAGTCATTAGCAAACTCAGCTGCGCTGGTGATTGCGGTCCTCTGGAATGGGGACCCCGAGAAGGGACACATCAATGGTTGGAGACATTGTCAGACATAGCCCCAATGGCGCTCGTATATCCACACTACTGTCTCCAATGCGTAGCTCTCCTCCCAATCTCCCCAATGAAAAGCTGCTGACACCCTTGTGTTTACACCTCAGTTATATCAGCTACCGCCTCCAATGTACAGCTATCTACCTCACCTCCCCAAATCATCGGTGAGCGAAACTGTGGCAGCTCAAACCTTTGTACCTTAAGTACGCGGTTGTTACAGCTGCTGCTGCTGATGGTCCTGTCATTCCGTTGAGTGGAAGTGTCTGTGCTTGGCGAGATGCCTTTGGTTCATTTCGAAAGTTTGGAATAATTACGAGGTTTGCAGCCTCTTGTTTGCCGTGTCTGGTTATGCCCCAGTGGGATGGTTCTAAACCTTTTCTAGGTGATCTTTGCAAATGGGTGACCGGTGGGATTTCGCTCGGGTTGAGGCTGCAGGGATCACACCACCATACGCCATAGGCATAAGTGTGAATTATGTTGCCACGGGGTGGATAAGGTGTACTGAATGATGAGGCTAGTCAAGGAAGTTGACACTTGGTGACTTGCCGCATGACGTAGGGTTCAGTTTGTTTTATTTCTATGTCACTGCTGTGGTTGCTCACAATACTCATGGACACATCCTGTTGGTGGATTTTGAGCAACAACGCAGCAACCCTTCGGCCGGAGAAACTAACTTGTGTGTCGTTTGTGCCAGAGATTTTTCGGTGTAGAACCATGCTGCCGTTATCACAAGTGCCACTGTGGTGGGAATGAACTTAGACTTTGTTGACCTGTGATGCAGCTCTATCATGACTGCTAGACCGCTGGCATGTCGTGTCGGGGCCGGCAACTGGGCAAAGTTTGGGGCATAAGCCGCGCTCGAAACTATAGGTATCTTTTGTCCTCTCATTTGGCTGCTGCTGGGCTCCCCAGGCGTTAGTTCAGCTAATGGGAGGAAGCCAAAACATCGCTGATTGGCCGTCGTTAACCGCATCAATATCCTCGATCTCAGTGGGTAAAAGTGACGTGGTGGTTGCACTGACATTTCTATATCCGCCTTTTTCGTTGTGATCATCCTCAGAGCACAATCCTGGTTGACTAAATCTGACACGTTCGATCCCGTAATTCCTTTCAATGAAAATGCCTACCTAGCGGTTTTTTAGCTCACCAAACTCTTTATCAGGTTAACCCAGTTTTGGGCGTGATTGCTCAGTAGTTAAAGCCCAGATTTATTGACCAGAAGGCCTGTGGTTCGAACCCGACCTCTGCATCTCAATTTCCTCTGTCTAGGCTTGGGCAACCTGGCAGTATCCAAGCCCTCGTGCTCTCTCCGGGTGACTTGTCAGCCAGGCACCAAAGGGGTATTACAGCTGAACAGTTATTATTATCATTATCCCTATATTAAACTGAGCTATATTCGGCGGCTCATCAACGCCAGTTGCACACTGTACGGGCGATTGCTTCGACTTGGTGTTCGTAGTCTGGTGTCAAATATACCAAGTTGGTGACTGAGTTCACGATGCCTGTCGGACATTTTGGTTTTGATTACAACTTCTGCCAACTGTAGCAGGTAGAATGAACGTACTCTTGATACATGGTTAATGTATCATAATTGAACTGAATTAAGCTTGTGCTAACTGTCGCATCAAAGCCGCGGCGTCACGTTTAGGAGCGTTTCATGCAGAACTTCCAAAGCCCTGCTGCACACCTCTGACATGCTGTGCTTCTACACCGCATGCCTGTACTAACGGAGATCATTTACTTAGCCCGACTGTATATTTTTCTCTTGCTGTTGGTGTGCCCCTGATTTGTACATTTTGTAGGAGCCAAATATTGTAGGGAATAGAATAAATCCATTATGCTAGAACAGCGAGAAAGCCAGGCATGTTGTCTTGCAGCTGTTCGATGTAATCAGTGGAAGTAGCTTGATCAAGCTTAACAGCTTATTTACTTTCCCTTTCAGGCTACGAATAAGCGTCAAAAATACGAAAAAATCAGCGAGAAAAAGATGTCCACATCCGTAGAGGTTTTGTGTAAGGGCTTTCCTCCAGAATTCGCAATGTATCTTAACTATTGCCGAGGTCTCCGTTTCGAGGAAAGTCCGGATTACATGTACTTGCGTCAGCTCTTCCGAATCCTCTTTCGCACAATGAGTCACCAGTTCGACTATGTGTTCGATTGGACAATGCTGAAACAACGGACCGCTGCGACTTCATCCTCAGCTACTGCGGATCCGAATTACGAAGATCCAAGTGCACAAACACGCCAACAAGCGGCGCTCCCAGAACCGAACGCAACCAACAAGGCAGAGGAGAGTGAGCAGAAGGAAGAGTCTGGGGGACAAGGGAATAGACGAAAGCTCTTTTAGATATTCAGACCCTACCTCACTTCACCCCATCAGCTGATTAGTGCACATGGTCACTCAATCGCTGTCGACTTCTTTCGCTGGGTTCTGTGGACGTTGTCACCTCGGCTGTCGATTCAATTTTGAATCCTCCTGTGCATAGTATGTTATTCCCGGGACGCATCCAAACCCCTTTCCATCGTCCTTGGCAAACGAATACGTTGTTTGATCGGTTAACCGTTTACGTCTTTCGTTTTTTTCCCAGCTACACCTGCCCCAAGTCTTGTCCTAATGCCGTGGCATTTCATATGTTTACGGCTGAGAAATTTGAATTAGCTTTCTGTGGGATTGACTATTTTGTATCGATTTCGACTACTCGCACTACGCCTATCCATACGTCCATCCGTACACCCTGTTGTTTGCGGATTTTTACGATTATGTACATATGCTGACTGAGTGAAGGGGTTAACACACCATACCACTATTACCATCCCAATGACCCGCACAATGCTAACCAGCTCCCTGCACTCTTTGGCCAAATGACTTTATGGAAGTGATCTTCTTTTGGTACCTATCACAACGGCCAGCCTCGGTTTGTTTTGGGGGTCATTTCTATAGTCCCAACATCTTTCTACACGCACTGGACTTACTCCCGTGTTCCGTTTTCGCTTCGACGTATTTTGATTTTGCGCACTAGTTCGCCAGTATATTGGCGTCGATTATCAGTCAATCGAATGCCACCAGCGGTGTCTCTAGTTTTTCACTTGGAGCGCTCAGCAACGTCATCAGTGTGATGGAATATGCCTGAATAATAGTGTCCCAACTGCTTCGCTGAATCCACCTTTTCAGTCTACCTTTAACTTGAACTCTGCCCTCTTTAGGACCAACCGGAGGTCTGGCATGATGCAGTACGCCGTGGTTTGATTGCATGTGCGTATGCTAATTGAACCACTGGTTTTCTCTTGATATTGTTTTGCCCATGCTCCGCACAGTACTCTGTGGTTTGTTATGATGTCGAACGCTAGGCAAAAGCTTGTAATCTTGACCTTCGCAAATGAGGGAAACTTCTTCACACAGCACATTGGCCGTCAGACAATATTTTGATGGCTTGTAAATTAAACTTTGAAGTTTTATCACTGCAGCTTTTTTGAACAAGTAATTTGTCTCTATAGTCGGATCATCGGGCCGGTTTATTCGGGGACAAGCACTCGATAGCCAACATTTTAATCACGACACCGAGGTCCTTACGTTGGGCTCTGTTTTTACCTTTCTCGTAAAAGGGCTTCCCAAAGGAAGATTAGGAGACTAGTTGTATTCAGACCAATGGTATGTTGGTGAGGACTTCACCTTATGGCACGAATGACATGTTAGTTCATTTTAACGGCACGTTCGTCCAGGATAAATAATCGATTTCGTAGGTGAATCTTCATGCTGATATCATGTTGGTCACAACAAAGAAAGGACATGATGGGGACCATAAATAGTTATGCAGTACGCTTGCTAGAATGGAGCACATCTGATCACACTAGGGAAGTTTTGTGTTAAATATTTGTGATGTACTACTCATAAGGTCAGCCCACGGTTCGCCCTTTTTGGGGCTCATCAGGTAGGTGCAGTCCCCGGGTTTCCGTCAACCTTATGTTCTACTTGAAACCAAATTGCATTGCACTGGCGAATATACACTCATTCGAGTGACACCTGGAACCCAGCTGAACCTCTCGTTTGTGATGTTTCCAGGCAACTGAATGTGCTGCACCAGGCCGCCTCATGTTTCAGTCGCTACGATGTTCTAGGTATCGCGATACATGTGAGTATTTGTGATGTACTACTCATAAGCTTTTTTTTACATATTTACATATTCATATATATTTATTTTTAATTTATTACGTTTGTTTATTTTTATTCATTCACTCATTCATTTTTTATTTTTATTCTATTCATTTATTATATATATTTATATATTTACATGTATCGCGATATCTCGAATGTCGTAGGGACTGAAACATGAGGCGACCTGGTGCAGCACATTCAGTTGCCTGGAGACATCACAAACGAGAGATCCAAC
>NW_008751678.1:303615-323798 GCF_000715545.1 Opisthorchis viverrini
AATGACCCGCACAATGCTAACCAGCTCCCTGCACTCTTTGGCCAAATGACTTTATGGAAGTGATCTTCTTTTGGTACCTATCACAACGGCCAGCCTCGGTTTGTTTTGGGGGTCATTTCTATAGTCCCAACATCTTTCTACACGCACTGGACTTACTCCCGTGTTCCGTTTTCGCTTCGACGTATTTTGATTTTGCGCACTAGTTCGCCAGTATATTGGCGTCGATTATCAGTCAATCGAATGCCACCAGCGGTGTCTCTAGTTTTTCACTTGGAGCGCTCAGCAACGTCATCAGTGTGATGGAATATGCCTGAATAATAGTGTCCCAACTGCTTCGCTGAATCCACCTTTTCAGTCTACCTTTAACTTGAACTCTGCCCTCTTTAGGACCAACCGGAGGTCTGGCATGATGCAGTACGCCGTGGTTTGATTGCATGTGCGTATGCTAATTGAACCACTGGTTTTCTCTTGATATTGTTTTGCCCATGCTCCGCACAGTACTCTGTGGTTTGTTATGATGTCGAACGCTAGGCAAAAGCTTGTAATCTTGACCTTCGCAAATGAGGGAAACTTCTTCACACAGCACATTGGCCGTCAGACAATATTTTGATGGCTTGTAAATTAAACTTTGAAGTTTTATCACTGCAGCTTTTTTGAACAAGTAATTTGTCTCTATAGTCGGATCATCGGGCCGGTTTATTCGGGGACAAGCACTCGATAGCCAACATTTTAATCACGACACCGAGGTCCTTACGTTGGGCTCTGTTTTTACCTTTCTCGTAAAAGGGCTTCCCAAAGGAAGATTAGGAGACTAGTTGTATTCAGACCAATGGTATGTTGGTGAGGACTTCACCTTATGGCACGAATGACATGTTAGTTCATTTTAACGGCACGTTCGTCCAGGATAAATAATCGATTTCGTAGGTGAATCTTCATGCTGATATCATGTTGGTCACAACAAAGAAAGGACATGATGGGGACCATAAATAGTTATGCAGTACGCTTGCTAGAATGGAGCACATCTGATCACACTAGGGAAGTTTTGTGTTAAATATTTGTGATGTACTACTCATAAGGTTGCAGAAAATCCGTCGACAGCCCACGACCGGTTTCGCCCTTTTTGGGGCTCATCAGGTAGGTGCAGTCCCCGGGTTTCCGTCAACCTTATGTTCTACTTGAAACCAAATTGCACGAAATTGGCGAATATACACTCATTCGAGTGACACCTGGAACCCAGCTGAACCTCTCGTTTGTGATGTTTCCAGGCAACTGAATGTGCTGCACCAGGCCGCCTCATGTTTCAGTCGCTACGATGTTCTAGGTATCGCGATACATGTGAGTATTTGTGATGTACTACTCATAAGCTTTTTTTTACATATTTACATATTCATATATATTTATTTTTATTCATTCACTCATTCATTTTTTATTTTTATTCTATTCATTTATTATATATATTTATATATTTACATGTATCGCGATATCTCGAATGTCGTAGGGACTGAAACATGAGGCGACCTGGTGCAGCACATTCAGTTGCCTGGAGACATCACAAACGAGAGATCCAACTGGGTCCCAGGTGAGTCTCTCGAAAAACCAAATTAGTTTGTAAGTCTTGTGTTAGTTTCTGCTGCCGCTGCACAGACTACCCAAACCATCCGTGTGATTTGCTGTAGGTTGATTCATCCGCGCACCATGCTATAATTGTTGCTTACGTAGGACCAACCTCTAGGACGATCTCGATAACCGCGGACGTTCATTCTTGTTTGGAATGTTGTCGAAATTCAGAAGAACGTGCCGTAACCCTGATAAAGCGACATCGTAGAATTAAAGACGGGATGGTTACGAGGGACGCTCAAGATAGGAGGTTTGTGGTATCAAGCATTTCAACTAGAAAATGATTTGTCGGACGCTGTTCTTGTCATGCTGGGGCATCGAATTCCGGATACCAGATGCAAGTGAAAAGCCGAGAGCTAAATCAAGTCACGAGCACCATGATTCGTTATCAAGCTTCTGTAAATTCATATGCAAAAGCTCACTGTGGCATCCGGTGGTAATAACGATAACGTTGTGGGTGCATAAGCATTAATTCCTTCGGTACAACTGCTGTGATCTCAATTGCTCTTTATAGGAGGAAGTTGTTAGCAGGATATGTCATTACATTTGCCTAGGTTGTGTGCTTTCATAATCTCCCGTCGAAAGCGGAAATCAACTGACCTATTCAGACGATTGGCAAAACCAGTCCACCGGCAATTTCTCAAGTTTCATTGATGACCGAACAAGACATTTTTGCTCATCAAGTCTACGGTGATCGGTATTCACAGGTCATTGTTGAACATGTCCCTCAATTCCTGACTTATCTGCACGCTCAGTAACGTCTGGGAATCACGGCATGAAATCGGACCACAACGCTTCACCTACTCAGGTGATTCGATGAGCTGAGAAAGCTGTCCTATTATCCAGCTATGAACTGAAAACGATCTGTTAAACCCATGGAAACCAACTGCCAGACTCAGTGAACAGTTTTGAGAGTTTGCGCAGTGATATAACAGGGTTGTTACTAGTCCTTATCACTCAGGTCGGTTTTTCAAACATAATCGGTATACACTTGTACATTGATCCGCGTCTAGCTCTTCATCGGGTAGGTACCTTCGACCTTGCAGACGGAATGACCTGATACGGCTAGGATACGTAGTTAGGTTTTTGGCGCTCCACCCTGCACTTTTTCTGGATCAGACAGGCCTCAACAGACGAAGGGAAAAACCGAACCTGTGCCGCATTAGGAAGTAGGTTGATGGTCAGTTTGCTGTTGGTCGCCGTTCGTCGCATTCCAACACTGCTTATCCGGTGTTACCGCGGTACATGTGTCAAGGGGACTGATGATGAGAGGCAAATAGTCACCTATTTCCTGTGAAGTGTGGCTGTTCGGTTTCCCAGCCGTAAGGATGCATTGAATGCACTGCAACATTGTAGATCCTGCCACTTCTATGGGGCGAGATGGCCGAATTGTTTAGAGCGCGAATTTACTGGCCGGAAGGTCCGTGGTTCGAACTCGACCTCTGCCTCTGGACTTCCCCTATCTAGGCTTGGGCAACCTGGTGGTATCCCAGCCTTCGTGTAACCTTCGGGTGGCATGACAGTTAGGCATCGGAAGGGTGCTACAGCTGAACGCCACTTCTAGACAACCTAAGGTATCTGAGCTGAGTAAAGACTGTCCAGGCTTTGGAAATATAGTTTTCACTTCGTTGGTAGGACTGTCATTCAGAAGGATACAAATACCCGGACATGTGGATCTGTTAATTACTGCAAGCGTCATGGATGCTTCCGTTATGTTGGATACCATGTCCAACTTGTCTTGTTTCTACCGCTGCCTCCAACTCAGATGAGGATATTGCTGTTGTTTCTCGATGACCTCCCTCTTCAGTAGCATTGCGCTGTTGATGGCATATGTACTTGGCCTTATTTAAGCGCGACTGGTTCTTCCAGTAGGACCCATATCTTCCTGAAGGCCTAGCAACAGATACGAACCGAAAATAAGGGCCGATGTAGCTTGTGTTAGTTTCTGCTGCCGCTGCACAGACTACCCAAACCATCCGTGTGATTTGCTGTAGGTTGATTCATCCGCGCACCATGCTATAATTGTTGCTTACGTAGGACCAACCTCTAGGACGATCTCGATAACCGCGGACGTTCATTCTTGTTTGGAATGTTGTCGAAATTCAGAAGAACGTGCCGTAACCCTGATAAAGCGACATCGTAGAATTAAAGACGGGATGGTTACGAGGGACGCTCAAGATAGGAGGTTTGTGGTATCAAGCATTTCAACTAGAAAATGATTTGTCGGACGCTGTTCTTGTCATGCTGGGGCATCGAATTCCGGATACCAGATGCAAGTGAAAAGCCGAGAGCTAAATCAAGTCACGAGCACCATGATTCGTTATCAAGCTTCTGTAAATTCATATGCAAAAGCTCACTGTGGCATCCGGTGGTAATAACGATAACGTTGTGGGTGCATAAGCATTAATTCCTTCGGTACAACTGCTGTGATCTCAATTGCTCTTTATAGGAGGAAGTTGTTAGCAGGATATGTCATTACATTTGCCTAGGTTGTGTGCTTTCATAATCTCCCGTCGAAAGCGGAAATCAACTGACCTATTCAGACGATTGGCAAAACCAGTCCACCGGCAATTTCTCAAGTTTCATTGATGACCGAACAAGACATTTTTGCTCATCAAGTCTACGGTGATCGGTATTCACAGGTCATTGTTGAACATGTCCCTCAATTCCTGACTTATCTGCACGCTCAGTAACGTCTGGGAATCACGGCATGAAATCGGACCACAACGCTTCACCTACTCAGGTGATTCGATGAGCTGAGAAAGCTGTCCTATTATCCAGCTATGAACTGAAAACGATCTGTTAAACCCATGGAAACCAACTGCCAGACTCAGTGAACAGTTTTGAGAGTTTGCGCAGTGATATAACAGGGTTGTTACTAGTCCTTATCACTCAGGTCGGTTTTTCAAACATAATCGGTATACACTTGTACATTGATCCGCGTCTAGCTCTTCATCGGGTAGGTACCTTCGACCTTGCAGACGGAATGACCTGATACGGCTAGGATACGTAGTTAGGTTTTTGGCGCTCCACCCTGCACTTTTTCTGGATCAGACAGGCCTCAACAGACGAAGGGAAAAACCGAACCTGTGCCGCATTAGGAAGTAGGTTGATGGTCAGTTTGCTGTTGGTCGCCGTTCGTCGCATTCCAACACTGCTTATCCGGTGTTACCGCGGTACATGTGTCAAGGGGACTGATGATGAGAGGCAAATAGTCACCTATTTCCTGTGAAGTGTGGCTGTTCGGTTTCCCAGCCGTAAGGATGCATTGAATGCACTGCAACATTGTAGATCCTGCCACTTCTATGGGGCGAGATGGCCGAATTGTTTAGAGCGCGAATTTACTGGCCGGAAGGTCCGTGGTTCGAACTCGACCTCTGCCTCTGGACTTCCCCTATCTAGGCTTGGGCAACCTGGTGGTATCCCAGCCTTCGTGTAACCTTCGGGTGGCATGACAGTTAGGCATCGGAAGGGTGCTACAGCTGAACGCCACTTCTAGACAACCTGTGTAACCTTGGGTGGCATGACAGTTAGGCATCGGAAGGGTGCTACAGCTGAACGCCACTTCTAGACAACCTAAGGTATCTGAGCTGAGTAAAGACTGTCCAGGCTTTGGAAATATAGTTTTCACTTCGTTGGTAGGACTGTCATTCAGAAGGATACAAATACCCGGACATGTGGATCTGTTAATTACTGCAAGCGTCATGGATGCTTCCGTTATGTTGGATACCATGTCCAACTTGTCTTGTTTCTACCGCTGCCTCCAACTCAGATGAGGATATTGCTGTTGTTTCTCGATGACCTCCCTCTTCAGTAGCATTGCGCTGTTGATGGCATATGTACTTGGCCTTATTTAAGCGCGACTGGTTCTTCCAGTAGGACCCATATCTTCCTGAAGGCCTAGCAACAGATACGAACCGAAAATAAGGGCCGATGTAGCGTGCCTCTAGCTTGAGTGTATTGGCAACTATCATTTATAGTCCATCCTTCCTTGGTGCCCATCCCAAGCCCGGTATTCTAGAGAGCCAGAGGGACTAATGATTTTTTTCAGTTCTCCACAAAATGTAGTCCTTAGGTTAGTGATCTATGCAGATGGATACACAAGCTAATGATCGTCCCATAAAACTCTCCTGTCAGTACGCTGTTCCTTTGTATTCTCCCCGAGTGCTTACTTCAGTTCAGTCCACCGCCTTGATGTGTGCTTGCACGAACACATGCATCATCTCTGCTCAGGAAGACGGAAAGCAACCGATTTTTGTTTTGATGGTCTGTGTGGACCCGGATGGCCTGGGAATAAATATAACGAATGGAGATCTTTACATGATTCGCGAAGTTTCAAATTTATTCTCCGTCCTTTTATTTGTACAGGTTCTCTTTTCTCACATCCTTAACTGCTGTGCTCGCTGAACCGTTATCAACGTAAAACAAACCAAGCAACTCACTGGACTGTCCGGTCCTCGTGTTTTTTGTTGTGTTAATGGGTCCGAAAATGGGTGAAAATTGGTCGATTCACCGCCTGAATTCACAAGGTCCTGTCAGTCATTCTTGTCGTCAGGGGCTTGGCTACCATAATGGACCGTCTCTCCATAGTGGAAGAGCCGTTGGGTATGAAGTATTTAGATTTAAAGTCCCAGTTTGTCCTAGTACAAGTGGCTTAGCTTGAATGCTTAGTCGAGAGACTTTGAGGATGTCACACCTACGGCTTTTTTCAAGTGCACGCAAGTAGTCTTTTGGTGATTCTTTTGCTAAGTTTCCAAAATGTCGGTCGTCTAGAATTAAGCAGACTTGACATAAAGTAATCTAAAGAACGAACCACTAATCCTACTGCGGTAAACAATGGTCATTCTAAGGGGACTGTTGGTGAACGACGAACCACAAGCACTCCCTCTGAAGCAGCTATCTTGAAGTGCAGGCAAAGTCGGTTTTTTGTCTAGCTTCGTCTACTTCGAATAGTTCATAGCCGTTGAGGAGGACCCGGGAGGACCAATCAAAACTGGTTTCTGCAGCGGACGACAACTGCAATAAGCGTAAACGACCCTGTGGAGCGAGAAATCACAGATGAACGAAGCTTCGGCATAGAAAGTGAATAATACAAACAGCACAGTTTCATTCCGCGTGCTCCTTTCACTTGGTTATCCATATGGCCTTACAACAAGCGGTACAACATTCCTTCGTTTAGAACACTTTCATCCATGAGGCAACAACTTTGGTAAATCCAAGTTTGGTAAAACACGGGAAGTGCCGCCGAAGTAGATGAACATGCGTATGCGCCTCAGCAAGTCCTGAACGCTCGGTATTTAGTAGCGATACGATAAGCTACGGAACGAGAGAATTTGAACATGTAAGGGGTTCTAAGTTAAAATTCCTTCCAGGCTCAGTGCACAAGAAATCGCAGCCTTATTGAGTGATTTGCAAGAAAACTAATCCTGACTGTTGTATATCAGCCGATTCTGCTCACCATCTCTACACGGTGTGTGCCGCTTCAGATTTTTAGGTGTTCACTATGACAAGTGGTTTGGTTTCGGTCTAGGGGTCCCATGACCAATGGATAGGTGAAGATGGCAGATCCAGCAGCTTAACCACAAATCAGCTGAAAGAACTACGCTCAGCTCAAACAAATCCGATGCAAAAGTGATTTTCTGCTCATGTGAGCTAGAATGTTGAGTGGAATACATGTGACCAGGCCAACCGGCGGCGTCATTGTAGGCATGTGCCTAAGCAGAGGTTTCGGAATAGCTATGGCTGTGAAATCAATGATGTGTCGGTTCCTCCTTTGTGTCCTTTTCTTGCTGCCGACTTCGTACTAAATGAAACTTCCGAAAATTAAACAATTCAGAGCGAGTATCGAGCTAGTACCGTGAGATTTTTCAGGCGCATCGTTTACAGCCAAAAGCTACTCCAACTCGCAGCCTGTCCAGTTACTCAATCTTTTCTGCACTCCGAGAACCATTAGTGTCAGTATGTGGTGTCTGTTCCACAGGTAGATTTTGAAAATCCATACGTTGTTATTTTTGTCGAATCGCACCGGATTGTGTTGTGCTCGACACATTTTCGCCTCAACTACTCACTGGCCACCCTATACTCGGTAGGTTCAGTCAGTTAATTAATCTAACACACCCACCGATGCCACTGACTCCCAATATTTTAATGTCTTCTGAACAACGATATTGCAACGAACAGGATGTCGTACGTGCCATACTAGCCTATTGTTTTACTGAATGTATCGGTCAACGTGAGCGGAATAATCAGGGTAGCCCTTGTATCTCGCAAACTTAACGAAAATCGGTAGGAACAGACCGTTCGCTAGCAGCTCACAGTGAAAAGTGAAAGGATAGGGGATCGACGGACGTCGGCCTCTGACAGGACGGCGAATCAGGTTTTGAGCACGCTGGGTCATTCTGTGACCATAATCGGCTGGGTGGATCATGCAGGTAGCAACGATGCGTGTGGAACGAGAAGTGTAAGCAGAAAGCACGAGAGCACAACAGTACATACGATACGCACTTGCTGATACCTTTGAACAACGCCTTTTTCGCGTATTTTTGAGTGAAGTGACATTTCAGAACAGGGATAACTAACCAACTGCAAAGTGCTAAGGCATTCTCTCGATAAAAATGTTCAGTCTAACACATTGAATCGTATTATACTCAAACTCATCACCCATGCGTGTGTTCAAAAGATGAACTTCCAAGGAACAAAGTGCCGGTGAAGTACATGGTTTTCAGTAGGTGACGTCAGTAGTATAAATTTAGTATGGACTTCTGAAACGGATGTTTACTTACTAGCTGGGTATCCACGGACAGATAACCCTTATTTTGACTACGAAACATAAAATTACGCAACTTCGTTATCTTACTTCAACTTTTCGTGAGAAAACAGCCTCCCAAAGAAAAGTCTGAAAGCGGGTACTAAGCTGTTTTCTTGAAAAGAGGTTTATCCTGTCGACGGAGGCGATGAATAAAAAGCATCCCCTATGCCTTCGTACTCTGGCTAATGAAAAATCCGGCGTGTAAACTTCTAGTCACAGACGTCGGGGTGTAACGAAATGAAACACTTAGGCCTGAATACGTCCTCGAACATCCAATAGCCTTGAATATAAGGAACTGTGGCATACTTGTAGATTAGTCACCCTCGCGCTTCACATCGGAGCCGGTTCTCTGTGCCGAAAGAGTACATCTTGTGCGGATGTGCCTGATTCAAATGAGAACCAAACTCGAAGTTAGTTGTGTGTTTGAGATGCACTTTTGCGTTCCCTCTAACAATCAAGTGTCGTGCACCACAGAGTTGCTCAGATGTCATATGATGGCTTGGTTTATTTTCTAGAATCTGCAGCACGTATGCATCCCACAGCTGTGTTACATGTCCGAAACAACTACTCTTATAAATCGAGTCATATCCACAAAGATCAGTGGCATAGCTGCATAATACAGGAATCGTAAGAGAGGTCGGTCATCTTCGTGGACTAGGATACCCGGGCAAAGCGCATTGCCGTTCTGGCGTTTCCCTTTTGAGTATAAGTGCTCCAATTCCGGATTCAGATGGTGGCTTATTGTAACAGGGGTTGAAGGACGGTAAAGAAGATAGCGTGTGGCTACTGTGACAGACTCACAGCTGGTACGGATGGAGTCGTTGCTTCATAACGGTCTGAGTGTAAATATACCAAAAGCATGTACTCCCCCCCAGAAAGTAAGTGGACTACGTGTATCGATTAGTCCCTTCTTTACACCACCGTGACTAGTAAAATACTTTACCTGATTAACCTTTGTGAGTGTCTACCAGAATGCTTTCTCGAAGAGAGAATGGCTACAAAATGAACCGTCATCCCTGTCATTTACAACCATTTAATGAAGGATCAGTTGAATGTGGATTTTTTTCAACATCTATATCAACATCCTGTGAGAGAAAAGTAAATTCATTTCGTGTGAACTTTTTAGCGCAACCTGACTCATTTTTCCTGATGCAATACTTATCCATTAGTATTCGTCATATTTGAATGTGGTATACACCAATCAGATGGATAGTGGGTCGGCCTTTCTCGCTTTCTTAAGCCACCTCTATTTACAACTCGGTTGTAGGAACATCTTCATCACTGTCATGTTTTGTAGCAAAGGACTTTGTGCGATGCAACAACTGCTTCGCCAAGCAGGCCTCACCATGACACACTCGAGTGTACACCTACGCTGATCGGCAGTCACACTAATGATAATATGAACAACAGTCCTACGGATTTCACGAACCGAACGAAAGAACGAAACTACTGTCAGTCACCCATGTCACTTCCATCCAACGATATTACCGAAGTACCACTGTAAAATTCACTACACTATCCTATGCATTGTGTCCCGAACTCTCATGGACAGACCGAGAAACCACCACTTCATTGCTGACTGAAGCGTAATTTCCGACGATGCGCGACATGACGACGATGAATAAATGCACAATGATCCAAGTTTCCATCAATCGACTAAACCAAAAAATTGGCCCATTTTGTAGTGAAAACACTGGGGTAAGCCAACGTTTGATACTAAGATTGTATTATCGATCGTGGCTTGTATGTTTGTGCCTGAGGGGATCAGGTGACCAAACCGAAATATCGCTCGCTGCTCTTGTTTACGTCACCAGCTCCCATAAGTTACCCTGGATCAAGCCACGTGTCTCAACAGGTATATGGCCACGAATGAATCCACCGATCCGATTAACCAGTAAACAGAGAGAACAGGCGTTTTATCTATCACGAAGTTTATTCCATCCGTCCAGGCCGGTTGACCGTCAATGGTAGAACAATGATTAGTTTGTAATGACTTGTGTTCGTTTTCTCATTATACATGCTCGAACGCTTGAAGTAGTAAAAAGAACTCGGAATTCAGGGAAATTCTGCAAAATTGGTTTTTAACGTGCCGTACTAACACTGCGCTTTTCGTCCAGCTTAGACTCTGAAGTGCCAATTTTGTTTATTAGGACACTTTAGGCGATGATGCATTTTTTACTGACCACGCTAGCCGAATGATCTCCAAGGCAGATTCACGACTTCCACAGATTCTTTATCCAATCATTTCTCCTGAAGGTTACTCAGAAAGCAGTCTGATTAGGAAGTCAGCTCTTCTTCAAGGTCCTACAGATTAGGTGGAATGAACACGTATGCTGATACCTATTAGCAAGATGGAACTCAAGAGGTGCTAAATTCGGTAGAAATAGCGGGCTATCCAATCCTGGTTGTTTATGAATGAATAAATTACGTTTTCGGTATGTGAGGGTGTTTTCAGTGACCATTTTAGAGCTGGAACTGTCGCCAAATGAGAGTTTAAACAGAGGCTTTTTGCCACCAGCTTGGTGACCGAAACCAACAGCCAATCACCAGAATGGTTAATCCGGTTTTAAGACGTATACCTGATCCCGATTAACTCAAAACTGCAGCGAAGGAAAACAGGGGCCAAAACTCAATCGGCGCCCTCTTTTTTACCATATGGCATGAAGTTTAGAAACTCATCCAAACGGTCATACCACTAACCCAATACTGCCAAAGTGGTGGTCATCTTGGCAGATTCGTCTACGTCAGCTCGCCACATCCCACAGAACGAATACAGTTTCATTCCCTTAGTAGGGTAGATGAACCAAGCGTTTCTGTGGTAGTTCTTCAGAACCGAGGTCGTAAGTTCACCATTGAAAGCTGATCATATGTTTGACTAGGTATTCCGGCGTAATTCACAAGCAGAGCAGTGTTCAGTAGGCCGACAGATTTGACCTAGTCGGGAATGCAACAACAGGAGGAAAGTAGTCACTTCTGTGAGATCCGTGTACTCTGACTGGATCAGGTAATTCGGCTGAAGCCTGTCGTATGAGTGTTGCGCAGAAACGAATGTTGAGCAGTTCCAGACCGAAGTCCCTTACACTACCATCGGTTTTCGCTGGGCCGAACATGATGTTGTGCCCAAGATAGGCAGGCTAACATGAAGCCCCTAGCCGGAATAGACAGGGTAACCTAACAGTGTGTGCCAGCACCACTTACTTATTTATCATCGAATACCTGGGTCCTCAGCAAGTTTTTATAAACTTCAGCGTGATACTGCACCTCCACAGCATGGCACGCTGCAACTGTTGCTGATAGCCTCCCATTAATAGCGCTAAATTTGCTGTGAATATTCTGGATGAATATTCCGCTAAATCTGCGGTCAACCTTAGGATGACAATTTCTGGTTAGCAGTCGCTAGAAAATGAAAAAAAATTATTTACCGGTTATTAAATTTGCCAGATGGATAGCGATTACACTGGTGAATTACGAGGCCGATCCCTTTGAGACATATGCACTCGTATGTTGCGCGAATCTACAGGCTGCATTGGGAGGACTCAATCCATTCCAACTGGCTCATTTCTTTTCAAGCGCTGCAAACGTCTGAGAACTTTTCAGGTTTTCCTAAACGGATGTTCTGTCAGTCTTCTCATGTCCTAAACTCAAATCTATGTGTGTTTCAAGTTACTGAATACCGTTCCAATTGAGGAATTTCAGGCGTCCACGATTTTGAACGCCATTCCTCAGCTGACCGTAAACAAGTCTTGGAACACTGGCTGTGACCGTTTGCTTCAGTGTTATAACAAGCGGGGCCGATTTCGCGTCAGACTGCATTCGACTCCGATGGCGTCTGTTCTTTGAAAGACGTCGGTGATACGGATTCTGTCACTCGGTTCGGCGAAACCCATCATGAACCCCAGCATACGGTTTGTACTTGCTGCCGTAAAGCATAGCAGCCCGATGCAACACAGTCTTGGCGTCCTGGTGCGTAAGTGATGATTGCTCCTGGTAGGTTTCTTGAGGCGACCAAACACCTTACCGGCTCTTGCCATCCATGTTTATTTCATCGTCGAGTTTAAAGCTTAAATTGAACACTATAATCAGCCCCTGTAGCTCCGCCCTAGAATGCGAGATAAGATAGGCTTCTGCAACCGGGAGCATACAAACACTGGGATCCCGCAGCAGTGTGTTGCCAGGAGACACTTCGAATTGAACCGGTAATCGTCCGACGGGTTTTAAGTTGGTTTGTTACCTCAATATCTTAACTTCTCTGCGCAGACGGTTGCTAGGTGTCAGCTGAAAAGTACTGGGACAAAACACGGCTTTGCTTCACCAAGATGTCGACTAAGAAATCGTTATAAGTAGTTCCGCTGGCCCCTACCCGGGCTTTCACACCATTTCGAAAGGTTTTGATCGGACTGACAAATTTGTCTGAAAAGTCCGATCCACAGTGCCTGTATGTTGACTGAGTCGAAGGCTTTGGTGAAGTCCACATACAGCCCATGAGAGGATGACTCCGCGGACGATAACTGTCCTAGCTTGTGGAAAAAATTAACTTACTCGTACTTCGAAACCTAGTGTACCTTTTAGAAGCCTCTGTCAGCGTTCTTTCTCCTTGGACAGAAAATTATCGTTGCATCTCTAAAATCAAGCCGTCCACCCCTGTTGCTTTCCCATTTTCAGTTGGTTCATGGCCCTGAACAGTTCTGTGGCTGTAGGAAAGTCAACCGAACAGGTCTTTACACTGATTTACATGGACTATACAGTTCAAATCAAGAAGGCCTGTCCGGCTGAGTGGCTCTGAAAAGCGATATAACCAGGGTTTCAAAGTTCCGTCGCGCTTCGTAAGTTCTCCACCTGTCTGGCTATGCTCTACCAGCTGAAGATACAAATTTCCATTAGTTTTGTAGCGAATTCTTCGTGTCAGCAGCTCTTATTTGAATAGACGTGATACACTTCTCATAAGATTACCGAAAACTCTTTGAAAGCCCACGACCGGTTTCACCCATATTGGGGCTCGTCAGGTGGGCGCAGTACCCGAATTTCCGTCAATCCCACTTTCTAACTGAACCAAGATTGCACGAAATTCGACCTATGTGTTCGTTTGTATGCCAATTTGGTTTTGAGTGGAAACTCGCCTAGAACCCAGCTGAATCGTTCACTCATGATCTATGTTTGTCGGATCTTCGGATGCTTTGATAAACGCCGAATTCCCCTGTTCAATCAGGGTGGATTTTGAGGAGTCATGATCGTATAAACAATCCTCAATCATTTATACAAACAGCACTTGCGTAGATGTGTTCATATTTGAGCCCACTGTTTTCCGGTTGCTTTTCGGACTTGATCATAACCAGTCTGTGTCATAGGGCTTCGCAAAACTTTGGTGCAGTTTTTTTCGTTCTTTAGCTTTTCTACGTCCAACCTGAAACGACGTGGCGTTTTCTCCAATTGCGGCGCGTAGCTCAGCATACACGAAGCCATGGTCTATATTGTAATAAAGAATTTCGGATCTATCAATATTATGAAGGCTCCAGGAGATCATCCATCCACGCCCTCCACTACATAGGGTGGCCCAAACTTTTGATGAACAATGGGCTGAGATCAAGAGCATGTCCGAGCGCGGCTTCCATTTAAACCGTTGGATTCTAAAATAAATGAGTCCAAACTGTGGTAATGCGAATTCTGGAGGTAAGGAATGTAGTAGTTTCGCATGTCATCTCTCCATATAGCACCTCTTCCTTAAGCTACATTTTATGGGTGACAGAGACCGCCAAATCAAACTCACACTTCCTTCCATCAAATGCACAAATGACAGGTATCGGATGTGGAACGCTAAGCAGTCATTTCAAATGCATAAGCTCTACTCACACTTCCTTGACTAAATGCTTGTGTGTTCCAAGAAAATGCGAGTAGGCCTAAGTAAACTACCTATTCTGGGTGCTGTTTTAGTCGTGCGGCTATTTTATTAATTCACTGAGAGTTGGCGGAAGCGTCTTGTAGATGGAAAAGCAGGATACGCATCCAATTCACAGGACCACCGCTAACCACATTAATCACGCCATCCGGACATCTAGACTGAGATAAGTATACATTCTCAGTGCCTCTTTTTTACCGAGCACGGCTACACATATTCCACCGATTTGGACGTACTCCGTTGTCTCTGTGAATACAGATCAGTGCAATGCTGATCCAGTAGTTTGATGGTTAGTTTTGGGATCTGTAATGAACGCGTCAGTTCTTGACCTGGCGAGCACACGTTTCCTTGTCCTGTGGTGGCTACGATTGCTGCCTGGTAGAAATCCCTAATTCATAATCGGCGCCTGAGCGCTATCCAGGTTGATCGGCGTTAGTAATTTGTTGAAATATTGGTAGCTCGGGTGAGTTTATTGGTTGTTGATCAGGTGGCTGTTGATCTGTTCGCCGAGCTTGGCAATTGGTTTGCAAACGTTTCGTCACCATACGAGGAGACATCATCAGTGCGCAGTGATGATGTCTCCTCGTATGGTGACGAAACGTTTGCAAGCCAATTGCCAAGCTCGGCGAACAGATCAACAGCCACCTGATCAACAACCAATGATCGGCGTTACTTTGCTACCATGCCTTGATTTTCGGTGTTACGGGCCTCCCTAACCTCATCTGAGTGTCTTGTTTGTACGGCTTTCGGAAGGCAATCATTTGTCCCTCACCTCAGTGGTTTGATATATATACGATGAAAAACAATTAATGAACTGTTCGTGACAACAGCGCGATTGAATTTCATTCTCCCGAAGTGATAATTCCTCCTGTCGAAGTTATGGTTCTTTCAGTTGAAGGCGATATGAGATGAATGCTCTGACTGCTTTGGCAGGCACTCTAGTCAGTTGTCTATATAAACGCATTTGAAGGAGCCGAAAACATAGAACATCAAGGTCAGGTTTTATCGGGCAGTTGTATCCTCCGCACAATTGTACGGCATCGGATTGGAATTTCACCAAAGCCACTCAGAACTGAAATTTACACAGTTAGAAATTTTGTGAACTCACAAGTTCGTATTTCCGTCTCTAGTGATGAGCGATGCTCACTACGCTGACAGCAAACAATCTTGTGAAATGAGTAATATATAATATGGATATTCTCCAAATTGGGCAAGTACGTGCACCTCCGGGGTCGCCTGTGGCTATGTTTGCTGTCAGGTTTGATTTGTAGCGATGCCACCAGGGCCAATGTACAGTTCGTTCGCCAGAACAAACAGCATTGTATGATAACTGTCTTCTGGCGTTTGTTGTGGTTTAAACTCGGAGTGGAAATACAATGTCACCGTTCTACACTCTCGTGTAAATTAATAAACACGATTAATTTCTTCGCAGACTTACTTCGCAGCCATATTGTAGGGTTGTGCATCAGTTAACCTGAACAGCAAAACAGCACACTGAAATAGTTTGAATTCTGCACTACACCCAGTGTTCATTCGTGTGCAGAGTGCTGGGGTTGAAGTGAACATGTACATGTCGTGTACACATCAAATATTGTTTCTCAGCACAGCAGCATTGTGTCAGGTACTGTCATTTCTGTATCAGGCGACAGTCACCCTACAACGATGTAGACGCCTCAGCTGATCAATCTACTCGTCGAGGGTGTGGAAACAAACTAATCGTAGCATGTACCATCGAAATTGAAGGAAATTCGATGTCCGTATAGACAGGCTATTGCACCATTTTGAAGCCACAACTTCTTGACAGGCTCCGGGAGGCATGTCACGTATATCCATTCAAGCTACTCTGGTGAATATGTATTCAGGTGTAGCACCCTTTAGGTGCCTAACTGCCGTGCTACCAGAATAAGGCATGAAAGCTGAGATACTGCCAGGTTGCCCAAGCATAGACAGGATAAGTTGAGAGGCTGAAGTCGGGTTCCAACCTTCTGGTCAGCAAATTCGCGCTGTAACCACTGAGCCATCTTGCCCCCTAATATGTATGCGTTTTGGTCGAAAGTGTGTACATTCGAACAGCCTTCATTAGTTTGATGCACTCGGTTTTCGGCTCCAACGGTCAACGATTTAACTGTCAAGCTACCTTTACACTTGCCCTTGGGATTGTTACCCATTATCCGTTTTAGTCTCGCCACTAGTTTTAGCAGCTTGATTCCTTGTTTATGGAGAAACACTACAATTCATCCTCCTTTTGTGTTCCTCGTTGTGACCAATTCCAGAGAAACCGTGTGACTGTCTCGATGTGTCCTAAGATGCTCTTCAAACAGCAAACCTCATGGTTGGTTAGGTGATATTGGACCCAGAAGACATGAGTAATGTCATCAGGATCCTTTTAGCGATGACCAGATTTGAGTAATCTTTGCAGTATTCACTCAAATATGAAAAGATCTAACCCAAGCAGCTACAGTTTTTTTTCACAAGGAGGTAAGTGAAATGACAAAAAGTCAGATGCTTGCTACGCAGATGCACATACTGCGTAAATGTCCAATTTGTGAACAGATTATGCGTGCGCACAACTTAGTCATCTTTAGAAGAATGAAACATGTGAAATACAGTCCACTTATTTGATATACAATTTGATAAATTTCTGTGTTCAACATGATATTTAGTTCTTTTAAAGCCTATCGTACATTTGCTCGGAGATGTTAGTATACTGCCGAAGACTGCAAGGCATAATTTCTCCAATCCAATGGCTTCATATTGTTCAAGGGAAATCTCAAAATCGTTGACTTTACACCTATGATTTAACCCAGTACTGTTCTCAGGGGGGCGCCGGGCGAATTTGTTTCAACTTGCTCAAACAAACGTACTTCACTCTCGATCATCAGTCATTATTTGCTACATATTGTCACCCACCCACCAGATTGAACTGCTGAAGTGCCATAATGTCACAACCACGGTAGTCATGTGTATCGTTCGACAGTGAGTCACTTTTTCGCAGAACCCCAACAGGTTTTTCATCAGATTTCTGCTAAACTTATAATTACCGTGTAAAACAAGTAGGGCATGTGTAGGTTGTGAGAGTTTGCACCATATAATTACGGTTCACACTGGGTATAGCGATGCCATCGATTTACAAGTTCGCAGAAAAATCTTTGACAGTCCATAATCTGTTTCGCACTTCTTGGAACACACCAGGTAGGCGTACTCCCCCGAGTTTCCGTCCATCTTATGTTCTACTTGAACTCAAGTTGCACGAAGTAAGCGATACATAATCATTTGAGTATCAATCTGATTGTGGCAGGATATTCACCTGGAATCTCTCGTGTATGATGTTTTGCGAGAAACCGAATGTGCTGCACCGGGCCGCTTCATGTTTCAGTTGGTGCAATATCCAAGATATTGCGATTCATGTATGTACGTAATGCACTACTCACAAGTCTGCTGAAGAATCCTCGACAGCCCGTAATCCGTTTCGCCCTTCCTGGGACTCTCCGAGTTTCCGTCAGCCTTATGTCCTACTTGAACCCAAGGCTTAAGAAATTCTCAAGCTGTACTTACTTGCACACCAGGTTGGTCTCAGAGTAAGACTCAGCTGAATCCTAACTGAATATCTCCTCTATGGTATTCTTCATGTTTAATTTGTGTTTATTTACAGTAAATTGCAGGACTGTTCATCGAATCCCCTAGAATCCTAGAAGACAGACTTATCGTTGAGGTTCCCGATACGGAGCTTTGAGTGACGCGTAGGTTCGACAATCCCGAATATCAAAAGAAAGAATTGGGTTCGTAAGTCTACGATACTATCTACACAAGGGTAAGCAAATGTGTACAACAAAACTCAATTGTTCACGTTCGTAGCGTCAACAGTTTCACAGGTCTGTCACTGACCGGCACCGTGCAGTGTCAACGTCCGCAAACCTACCAACGGCGAGCGGAATGATGGCTTAGTGGCGTGGGCTGCGGTCGTTCCTTCCGACGACCGTCTCGTGATTCTCATTGGACGTGCGATCACGCGGAACCCATGAGAAAACAAGTCAAGGTAGGCTCAGCAAACGGGACATGAATGCGCATGGGACGGGACGTGATGCGCATGGGTAAGTAGGTCGGCATCGCAGGTTCACACACAGACACACATGTCAACACACGAGTGTGGGAAAGGACGGCCGGCCTCTGCGGCAAGGTGAGTGGCGGGTACGAATAAGTAAGTGATCGGAACAAACGACAAAACTGTCGAAAACTGTATACCCTTATTTCCATCTGTGTTACTGATGATCTCCTCGGCAGGTAGTTCACCTTCACTTATGACATCAAATTTAACAAAGTGTCCAGAGAGGTATCGTTCAAATGGTCCTTCAGAGTTATATCGCTGTCTTTTCAATCGTCCAATCAATCTTACCGCTGTCTGCAAGTAAAGTGTAGACTGTTGTTAATGAGCCAATACACTCTCGAGCGAATTTGCACATTCTCGCGGCATACCTGAGGGCTATCGTCATTGGTTGAAAAACAACTAAACTAGACTACTGTTGTACACCGCAGATGGTATGGCAAATCCTATCCCCGTCCTTGGCTTTCCGCTCCGCTTACTATGGTGTATCAGAAGGCACTGAAGCTTGAGTCAGCTATTTGTTGAGTTACCGTTGGACCTTCCCAAAGGTCAAGCAAGAAGCTTCATGATGGGGGGAAAAGGACCGAGCTGAAACTGCTTTCTCATGATTTGCTTGCATTCTGCCCAGTGAATACATGCTTTAGTATGGTCCGTGGCCAGTTCGTGACACGTCGTCCAAGTGACGTGATATTCGGTTGTTTAGTCCTGCCCGTTTCCGGACAGCCACCTTGTTGGAAATGACTTTCTGTGACACTGTGCTAGAATTTGTTAGAATTTGGTGGTGACACCAAGAGAACACTGTATTCACAACAGGCAGTCTGTTAAACATTGAGACGGACCACTTGCATCCCATCGAGCTGTCCAGTAACAGAAGCACTATTCCATTTGTGCTTCTGCTGCTGTCGCTGTCGAACTTCAATCAACCGCCTGTAGAATATACTGTCAGTCAGTTTGTTTACTCGGCACATGCAACTTTTCAAACGGTCAAGACCTATAATCAGTACTCATGCTAACAAGAGAACGCGTGTGAAAGTGCTTTATAGACTGACACCAATGCTTCTCCTAATCACCTTGCCACCACGTTTTGTCACCTACGTTTTCCTTGGAGCACCAGGGGGAAGTCAGAGATGAAAAAAAACTGGAATGAATGTGACTGAAATGTTAGGCAAACCTCTGGTTTTTTGTCAGGAATAAACTTGTTTGTTTTCATAAAGGAAACTACACACAAGGTTTCTGAAAACTCTTCGACAGCCAACGACCAGTCTCGCCCTTCTTGAGTCTCATCAGTTAGGCGCAGTCACCGAGTTTCCGTCAGCCTTATGTTCTACTTGAACCCGAATTGGACTGTTTTCGTGAAATTCACTCACTTGCAAATCAAGTTGGTTTTCACGAGAGACTCAACTGAATCTCTCGTTTATGATATTCTACAACTGAATGTGCTGCACACAGGCCGCCTCATGATTTGCAAATGAGTATATTTCTCTAAAAAAAAGTCCAATTTGGGTTCAAGTAGATCATAAGGTTGACGGAAACTCGGGGACCGTGCCCACCTGATGAGCCCCAAGAAGGGCGAAACCGGTCGTGGTCTGCCGAAGGGTTTTCAGCAACCTTGTGAGTAGCTTCCTTTATAAAAATATACTGAGATACCTCGAATATCGTGCCAACTGAAACATGAGGCGGCCTGTATGCAGCACATTCAGTCGTAGAATATCACAAATGAGACATTCAGTTGAGTCTCTCGTGAAAACCAAATTGATTTGCAA
>NW_008751678.1:323959-393884 GCF_000715545.1 Opisthorchis viverrini
GTGTGTGTGTGTGTATGTATACAGATAAACGGAATGATATGACATATATGTTCTATTGTTTGTAATCTGCATCTCAAATGTTGATAAGGGAAGTTGGGTGAGATCTTATGTATTCGTCAAGCGAATGTTTGAAAGTCTCGAGGTTACCACAATCCACAACAGATGTTGGGGTGGGATATGTTGGGTGGGGATATGGTAATGTGTACGATTTAAAACCAGGGTGCTCCGTAACTGCTTACATCATTCGTTACGTGCGCGCCGAAATTCAGTGCCACGACCGCTTACTGCCATGCGGTTTATCCACAAGTTTTTGGCGCCAGACCGAATGCCGGGGCCATTATATGAGCAAGATTATTCTATCACACTGCTTTTGGAAGCAGCGGTGTCTTAAGACATGAATGTCACCGGAATGTTAATTAGTAGATCAGTGAACAACAAACGCAATGCATGACAGTGATTCATTGAAGAATTCAATGTGCATCGCAACGTTGTGTAGTTGAAAGGCTAATAACGTAAGGTTTACGTAAAACATGAACAGTTCACCTCACCAGCATGAGTAACAATTAAACAGCATACCTGATTGGAATAACTGGTTTGGAACGTACTCACCTGTGGCGCTGATCTCAAGCACGTCAACTAAGTTTCTTATGTTAAATCTTTTCAACCGAATCACTGTGGTTCATGAGTACACGCTGACTGGAATGGATTTGTCACGCAAGTTTCCCACTCTGAAAGCCGCCTGAGCTCCTAATGAAACGTGCACCTCAACTCTTGGTTCATACTAGTGGTTGCCGAGTTCGTTGAGTGGCATATATAGTTCATTTCCGGGGAACAAAGGTTTCTGGAGCTCTCAAGGCACAGATTTCTTCTGTTTTTGACAGAAGTTTGTGAATTCTTAAAAGTCGATAGGTTTTCGTTGAGTGGCATACATAGTTCATTTCCGGGGAACAAAGGTTTCCGGCGCTCTCAAGGCACAGATTTCTTCTGTCTTTGACAGAAGTTTGTGAATTCTTAAAAGTGTCACACACGTTAGCTTACTTTTCATGATTCGAACCTATGGGATCCACGAATGCAGTCAGTCAGTCGATCCACCGTGAATTTCGACCCAGGCTTCCTGTGTTCAAAGGTGACTGAGACTGACTGAGGGAGAAAAAGGGTGTCCTAGATGGCATTTTTTGTTTCCTATGAGTAGCACATTTTAACGCAAACAGCTTGTGATGAACATTATTGAGCTCTATTCACCGCCCTATCCATAATTCTCTTGTTTTAATATTCCATATACTGTACTTATACGGCAATTCGAATACATACGTGCTACTTGTTACGCTGCGCTTAATTCTGAATTCCTAGTTAGTCTGGTTACACTAATATATGTGCGGAACTTAATTCACACACAGCTCATGCAGTTTAACTAGAATATACACGTCAGACAACCAGATGAACTTTTAACGTGAACTCCAAGGCCTTTCGTTGACGGGTACATCCTCTGACACACGTAAAGTCCCTGCTGGAGCCAAAACCGTACGCTTGACGATATTGCACAAAATCTCTTTGGATTACGTCATGGTCATATACGATTGTTCGTCATTTTTCAACAATGTGACATCATGACATTATGAACAACGAATAAACTAGGGAAAGCATAGGATCAGCCTCTATCATCTGCAGGCATCCGACGAAAATCAGTGTACAGACAGACTTACCACACAAGTGCGAGCTAGTACGACAGAGTTGATCGTTTCTTATCGGTTAGTGGACAGCCTGTAAGCTATGAAGAGGACTCATTTTCTCCTGTTTCTCAAATTAAGCGTGACAGTTTGACACTTGTTTACGGCTGCACCTAATTGCGACTGCCATCTCCCGCTCCGGCAGCACACTCTATTTTCTTCTGTGTAGTGCAGTGTGGTTGGTTCCCTCGGTTTTACTGTCTCCCTGTAAAAACCTACCTGTCATAAATCCACTTGTAACACCAACATTCAAGAATATTTAAAACGCAGGTGGGTAAAAAGTTTCTCTTAACTCGGCTCAGAAACCTTTCTAAGCTTTCTTGGGCATCCTTTGCCATAACACATCTTGCATATGGGGATGAGTCGTGCGTCCCATTTTACACAGTGAACCAGCAAGACCGTTTACAGATACGAAGTTAACCGGGGTCACGTCTAACCTTCAGGACGTTAGGGTGGACCCAATTAAGCTAGGAAGTCCGCATCTAGTTGAAAAAGCTCAGCATATACCCATTTACTAAACTGACAAAGATAAGTTTTCTCACCACCTCTCTGGAAGTCGATAAATCGGTCTTTTGGCTGACCTCAACAGCTGGAAAGTGGTATTTACTGAACTAAACCAAAGGGCTTAGTACTACTTTACCTGAACTAATCCGACCAGAACTTTACACGTTTGTGTTGTACTTTCACTATGCTACTTTCAGGGTTTAGAAGCCCAAACGTGGCCTAGAAAAGTCTGCTGAGGTTCTAAAGGCTGCCGGCTACAATCCTAGTTCCTGCTTACGCCAGTCTCCCACTCATTTGTGTGACATGGCAACTAATCGCTTAAGTTTATCACATGTGAGACAGTGCTAAATGCTTGAGTATTAATCATTCTCTCTGGACTTTAGATTTGGCCAGATAAGCCATTACTTAGTTGTTAGACAATGGGACCATAGATTTATATTTTCAGATCTCACTAAAAAGCTTTATCTACTGCTTCTCGAATGGTGATTTGATCTTCGACAATCAAGTAGCTAAATATTCATTCTGACAGCCTTTTACCTGGATTGTATCCAAAGTAGAAGATTATCTATCCAACTAAGATTCAGGATGAATATTTATTTTGTTCAGTCTAGGGTTGCTAAGGGACAATATCGCTCGGAGCTGGAGAGGTCGTATTCATTCGCTCCATCAGACGAACAGCATTCATCGTTCAACTTGTGTCTGGATATATGATCAACTGATCATTTCTACGGTATCCAGATACTGACTGACGGCTCATATGCTGAGTAGACCAGATCACTGTTCAACTAGAGACAAAATTGTGACAATCCAGCTCCAACTTTGTAAAAATATTCCAATCATCACATAGAGACAAAATTATATCAGCCAAGGTAAGTGTTCGATGCATTTTCCTTTGGTAGTTGATCAGGTGGCTGTTGATCTTTTTGCCGAGCTTGGCAGTTGACTTGCAGACGTTTCGTTACCTTTCGAGAAGACATCAACAGTAGGTTGTTGGGTGGGTAGTTCAACTGTTTGTGTTTGCGCTAATATGATTCGCGCAAGTATGAAGAGAGAAACTACTCACCCAAAAGTGCACTGGTGATGTCTCTTCGAAAGGCGGCGAACCATCTGCAAGTTAGCGAATATGCACTCATTTGCAAACTAATTTGGTTTTTCGAGAGACTCACCTGGACCCCAGCTGAATCTCTCGTTTGTGATGTTCTGCAGGTTACTTAACAAGCTCTGTGAACTGACCAGCAGCCACCTGATCAGTTACCAGTGAATGCACCCTGGGCGACCAATATTTTAACACACTGCCAACACTATTTCTTTGGAACAAGCCATGCTTCTCACCATGGATACGACGAAGTTATAAGATCATCTCGTGTTGACGTTTCGTTTTCTCGGTTACTCTGGTGTTTTCCGATTATTTTTCTCCTCGAAAACTTCATAAATCTGAGTCTCTAGAGAATTTTCTTCTTGAAAAACCACCTCAGAAAATTGCATAGTCCCAGCATCTGCACGTGAATCGAAGTCGGTTGTCGAAACATAGCCACAGTTGGCATGGTAACGTAAAACAAACAGCTTTGATTAGATCGAAGGGGACAAACATAAGCTGATGACCTTCAAAGCACAAGATCTTCCAAACACGGGTCACAACAAAGACCTTCGAATACACTGACCAAACACCATACGTAAACAGTGGGAGAATAAGCCTTGTTTTTTGTTTTTACTAGGGTTACAACATGAGAATTGTATGGATTAGCTGTTTTTGTTTACACAGCTCGTGTTTCAAAACTCCGGCTGCATCAGCTGAAACGAGCACCATATACTATCCGCTACACGATTTGTCATCATAGAGGAGTTTCAGGAAGAACTCAGCAGTTAGCGAATATACACTCATCTGCACACTAATTTGGTTCTTTCGAGAGACTCACCTGGAACCCAGCTGAATGTCTCGTTTATGATGTTCTCAGGCAACTGAATGTGCTGCACCAGGTCGCCTCATGTTTCAGTCGCTACGATATTTGAAATATCGCGATATATGTTTATTTGTAATGTACTACTCATAAGGTCGATGGATTTTCAGCAACCTTATGAGTAGTACATTACAAAAGACCCAGCAGTTCTTATCAGCTGGGGAATAACCTGGTCACCCCCTCCCCTTCTTGGCTGAAATTTGTACGTAGGCTATAAGCACAGAATCGACTTAAAGCCTTATGACGTCTCAGCCCTCATCAGAGGAAACGGTCATGGGTCATTGTCGAAATTACAGTCAGGGTGCCAAATATGTAAAAGGTATAATTCATTGTTTTCCAAAAGGATCGGTGTCTCCAGGCTATTATATGTTATTGACTTTTACTCCAAGTAATGTCAAAAGGCAAGTAACACTAATAATAAACAAGTTAGGTATAGTGGCTACCAGAGACACTTTGGTACGATCAAATTACACGAATGGAAGCGGATTTATCGAGTTCTTCGTTTGATAAATTGTAGTGGACGCTGTTGAGGTTTACTGGACGCAGCTGTATTGAATGAAGGCCTTGACCGAGTGGGTTGGAATCTGGCCTGTTTCTTGTCGTTTAATCCAAGCGATATCGGATCCAGACTTTTCCCGCACAGTGAGTCGTGCGTAGCCTTGAATTGCCTCAGGTCATGGCGCTGTGTGAAGTGACGAGCGTCAGTTGATCAAGCTGTTAAAACTCCGTAGTAAAAGCCAGCGTTGTGGATCCAGTAAAATCTGATTTTCCTAGCTCCAGAGCCTCTCGAAAGAATTTTATGGCGTCTGGTTGAGCGGATTCGACTAGTGTCTCGCGCACAACATGCCAGACCCAACCCCTCTCCATATAGCAAACTCTGTATTGTGGAGTCAGAAGGATGACCGAGCCGAACGGGAGCGCACGTGACAGGACCCGAACCAAATATGTCGGTCGTCTCGGCAGACGTCTTCACCGTTGAGTCCTTGCGTTTGGGATGCAACATAGTGCATAGTGCAGCCTTAGGCTCACAGATGCCCACGTTCCGTTGCTTATATTTGGCGCGACAACGGTCCAACGGATCAGCCGCACCCAGCGCTGTGTTCGGAGAAACTTGGCGGCATTGGCCAGAGACGGTGACAGGGTGAAGACTGTTGGTGACTTCACTTATGGCTGACGCAATACTCGCTGGCTCAGCGGATTCCAGGTGTTGTGCTCTGTCGCGTGGCTAGTATCTCCTGCCGCGTCAGGACCACGGGGCTCGTTCTCGGAGGCTTTCAAGTCGACAGTAACCACACCACCAAGTTTATCTGGATCCTGAGCGCTCGCCACAGGTCAAGTTTTGCTCCTCCAGTGAATGGTTTGACACCTGTTCCAGTTTGCAAGGTCTGCTGCATTGTAGCTTTGTCGGTGTCCCGTTCAGCCGCAACGACCTCACGTAAAGCATATTGCACAGCAGCTTGTTTGAGTGCCACAAGGCTCAAGCCTTGCGCACAGACATCGAGCACTAACGAACACAAACTTTTCCGCCCCACTTGACCCGTCAGTTGCAAACCGCTGCCTACTCAGTGTCTTAATCGGCTCTACCTGTGCTGTATACGTCTGAGCCAGAGGAGCGGCAGTCAGACACGTTCTTTTTTGTGTAAGTTGCTGTTCTGCAATCTCCGGTCCACACAATTTTAGCTGTCATGACTTTTTTGCAGACACAGATAAAGATAAACTAAAAAATATAGCCGCGATTAGATGGGGTGACCATCCAATTTGAAGACTATTTTTCTCTGCTGGTTAACCATTTACTACATCCCTCACTTTCAGGGTCGAATACGTACAACTACAAAACCAACTAGGAAAAAAAGCCCGAACTTCCTTTGGAAAGGTCCCCTTGTCAATCCTTAGTGTGCACTTTTAGATGTTAACTTGAGAGATGGCTGAAGTCCGAAAATCCGCTGCGGACTATATGACAGCTGATGGCAACATGGAAACTGGCATTATATTACCAATCATGATTTGAACACATCAAGTGGTGGCAGTCTAAAGACTGAGTAAGTCTCAATAGGGTGACCCAAGTCAGCAAGTTTTTCAGGATCAAATTCAAACGCCTGTTCCGGAATTGTGGCAAAAATGCAGTATTAATCCACCCTGCCGTTGCCAGAACTGACCTCAATTAACGTCCACTCTGTGTATGAACTAAGCATCAACCGGCCGGACAATCACATGTCCACGATCAAGTTTGCGTGGAAAGTTGTGACTACAAGCTGTATCACTCGGTTTGACCTCATCTAAGGACTTCCGCCACATGACGGCCTGTCCCTGTTGGCGACAAACACACTGGGTTATGTGACGGCAGTGAAGCATCAGTGCCAACACTGATGTTGCTGTCTTTGATGATGATAGCCAGGTTGTGTGGACTACAAGGTCTGACCACGAACACTAGAGAATCATGGTATCACGACAAACAAAATTTCCGAAATACAGGCAAGGGTGTTCGACAGGACGTACGGACTTGTGTCCGTACGTGGAATAAAATTAAAACTCAGACTTAAGAGTGTACTAGCTTGCGCACTGCTGATGAGCCCTTGTAACGTTGAAGCTTGCATCAAGTGCTTCTCTCCTTTGGTATGGACTAACCAGATTTATCACAGAAGGACAAAACAAAGCTTATTTAAGCCAGAATGATGAATATTTAGAACTAAGTTAGTCCGACTAGTGCCCAGTATGAAAAAAACAGGACAAATGATCTCATAATATTTAAGTTCCATACCCCTCGACTGATCGTACGAAACAATAGTGCCATAACAAGCTGGGTGAGGTAGAGTTCGACTGGAAGGCACCTTCCTCGTTAGACTATGTGGTTTTCCACTAGAACGACTAGAAACATGAATCTTTTCGCAGCCATTGCGGCGAGGTTCAACAACAACCACGAGCAGGAACCCTTCATAGTAGGAATATCAAGTAGTGTACATCATCAAGGTCAACAAATTGGGCTGTCTGCCATGAACGACAGCAGCTCAGCCTAACCAAGCCAAGTATTTTTCAGCATTTTGGAGGAAAAAATAAGGATGAAAGTTTCAGTTTCAGAAGCAAACACGGAAAACTAAAAAGAATTACCCGGAAATTTGTTGATCCTTCTTTTGTTTCGTCTTCACTTTGATTACATGCGACCATCGAGGACATCTATAAGAATGTATGATGGGATTTATAGTGCAAACTTTGTAGTTGGAATTTGTGGTCGAATGTGGTTGAAGTTTCACATACTGCGTAATCGCGACCGTTGAACCAACTCCTCTTGGTGTCGACTGGGTAGCCCGGACGTCAGTCTGGGTGAGACCTATTGGCTTGCGCTGATTGTTCCCGCCTTCTTCCGACGAAGATTGGCCTGAGTCGAAATCGCCTGCACAATCTCCAGCATAATGCAGCTAAGCTTGGCCGAGTGAAGCATTCCGGTGTCCGCTGGTCCCAGCAAGAGTCACGATCATTCTTGAGCCTGGCTAACAATTTATATCCGTCTTGTGACACACAAACCATGGTGTTCACGAGATTGGAGCGGTATTTTCCTAATCGATCGGCTATCAGCATCAAAACCAGGTTACGGGTGCTTAACTGGCAAGCACAACAGGACGAATGATCTTCTGGTGGATCTGAGCAAACTATCTGCCAAATGGCGGTGTACTCGTCAGAAGCCGATGACTACAGCGTCTGGTTTAGCGAAACCATGGACTGCGCCCTGTCTCTCTTGGAATCCGATGCTCTCAGTTCGCTTGCTAGTGTTGACCTTCTGGAATTTACCCAAGGGTTAAAATCTGGCATCACGACACCGGAATAAATCCTGTCGCTTCTGGGCCTCGAAGCCTCGAAGACATTTCCATACACCTGGAGAGCTGTATCCCGACGCCGCCGTAAGTTAGCCCATTGGATCCCGGTCAATGGAAAGCAGATTCACCGAGCCAACTACGCTACCATCCAGACCCTACACCACCAAAGACAGGAAGATGCAGCGTCTGCTGTGGTTGATAGTTCATGGAAGGATTTATATAAAAATAGCTGCGGCCCACCTATAGACGCCGAAAAGTATTGAAAACAAGTGTTCTCAGTTCCAAAACATGTGAATAGCCGGCCAAGTCGCGCAGTAGCACCATCCGATTAGAGTCTGATCGAGCCAATTACAGGAGAGGAAGTCGGCCTCGACAAGCTCACGCCCAGGATGCTCTGCCGGTTCAATTCTAACGCGCTCGCTGGGTATTTCACCTTACTCTTGTTATTTAGGACTATCCCCCACATCTATGTCGTACCCATATTACGCTAGTTCCGAAGGTCCCGAATCCGACTTCATCGGACCAACTGAGACCGATCTCCGTGTCAACCATTGTTGTCCGATGCTTTCATAAAGCGCTTGCTGAGCTTGTAACTGCCCTCCCTCCAGTTTGCATTTGTGCATTGAGACGGTTGTCTGGAAGTTACCTAGCTGTTACATACTCTGCTCTGTCACTCTCCAGTGATTGCTTCCAACCTCGGCTTGGCGTTTGTTGATATATCGAAAGCGTTTGATTCGGTTTCGCATGACAAAATCGTCGGATCTGCCGAAGCATTTGGAGCACCGTCACCTCTAGTTCGATACATCGCACAGTCCTACGAGAATGCTGTAGCAGTTTTCCCCAGTTCCGAGGTTCACTGCCACAGAGGTGTGAGGCAAGAAGATGGCAATGGACAAGTTTCTTGGTTTTTCGATGCTGTAACTGGAATACCAGTTCCATGGTACCCTAGTAGATGGTTTCGCCTTTGCTGACGACTGGATCGTGTGTGCAAAAAGTCAGGCTCGCCTTAAAGAGAAGCTTGAAGCTGCTGTGGTCGAGTGAGGAAGAGCTGGTATGAAGATGCACGCACGAAATACGAAAGCGATAGTGGTTTGTGGGGACAGAAAACATCGAGCGACAGCAGTCTCAGTCAAACCATTTCGATTCACCAAGGAAATCATCACTCTTCTGGGTCCGACAGACACCATAACATATTTGGGCATCCTCTTTATTTTCAATGGGAAAGGCTTTTTCAACCACCGACACATCTGCTCAAAGTGCTCACTGAGGTGAAGCGTGCCCCGTTGAAGCCGCATCAAAGAATGAGGATCACGAGGAACTACCTGATACCGAGGCTAACATATTCGCTCGCGATCGGCCAAGTTTACTGAAACACGCTCAAAAGGTTGGACAATTACATCAGGAAATTTATTCTTGGCTGGCTACGTCTACCGAAGGACACCTTGATCAGCTACATCTATGCTGGTGAACAACATAGGGGACTAGGTATCCCAAGTTTGAATGCAAAAATCCTTATGTGACGGACAGCGCGTATGGAGAAGCTCCTAGTGCCGAGTGCACGCAATTTGGTCAACGATTCCGCATTTGCCAAGATTGTTCGGGATCTCAGCCTTCCGATCCGAGTCTATGGTGCATGCATAAACACCAAGGAAGAGTCGGTGGCCGCTTGGGGTGATAGTCTGCACAACAGCGTTGACGGTCGCGGTCTACAAGAGTTGGTCGCTCTTTCTAATTGATGTCCTGTAGTTCCAGAACGAGTGTTTCCTCAGATATTTATCCACGGTGTCCAGCTTCGATGTAACCTTCTCAGGACGAGAGTTAGAAACGCTCAGCATGGTCATGGTCGTGGAAACTGTGGCCAACCGGAGAGTTTGGTGCATATTGTGCAGTCCTGTTTGATCGCGCATGATGTTAGATGTACTCGGCATAATTTGGGTGCAAGGGAACTCGCAAAACGTCCCAGTCGCCTGGGATACACCATCCTCGAGGAGTTGAGAGCACCTACTTCAACGTCGTTCATCAAACCTGATCTAGTCGCTGTTCGAGATCGCCGTGCAACTGTAATAGGCGTCACCATAGCCTCGGATGGGCGTAAAGTGACCGTGTGGAATGAGGAGAAACAGAAGTATGGTTCTGGTGAATATTCCGTCGTCTTAATCTCAGCCCCGCGTGCAACTGGTTGTGATGTTGACTTTTTGGTCCACCAACCGATGATCATCTCTTATCCTCATCCAATTTTATGCGTGGTACATGGCCTTGCCTGTACATTCTTATCATTGATTCTCACACCAGACCCAGTATGACGAACACTTGATATGGGAATCTTGACTGTGCTAGGGCTAACCGCGCCTTGAAGAGCATTCAGCATTGTTTGTCCTTTCCTCGGTTGTTGGCCTTTACACACGTGATTCCATACCAAACATTCTGACATACGTTGGGATTCATTTTGTCTGACTGGAACTGTTGATGGCATGACTTCGAATAAGACGTTTCTCACTTTTTACCTAATATTCTCCTGTAATCCTTCCACAATCATTGCTTGTATTTACTTTTTATGTCCGTGGCTATGTTCTTAAAAAATAAACGATAGTGGTATTCATGACTAGTGGCAGTTCTGTAGTAACATTCTCTGGGAAATGAGGTGTTACATTCTGATTTCTTCACCGAACAAGTGCTACAACAATAATGATATTCAAATCACACATTTGCCTCGACATTATCCTCGAAACTTTGCTCCTGAGGATATATCCAGGTGTTCGTAGCAGTAATAACTTAACAGACAGACGTTTTATCGCACAACGAGTGTTTATTTCCAACTTAGGTATACATTTGTTCTTCTTCATATGAGATGGACGAACAGCCGGGTGTTTTGTTTTACGTGGAGTTTATGGGTACCATCCATGGTGCGCAGCGGAAAATAAACAGTTTGTAGTGCTTATATCTTGTTCGGCTGCATATACACAGCTGTCTGTTCCCATCGATCCAGTTTGTCTGCAGTCCCAAGAGACTTAAAAACCAATCTAACGCCAAAAAGCCAGCATACTGACTTACAGTACGAAGATGGAACGACACAGCCATTCCATTATGTCGACCGAGGAGACACAGCTTACCTAAACTGTACAACCAGTTTGATTCGGTCTAACAGGAAAACATCTGTGTAATGTACCATTCATAAGGTTGTTGAAAATTCGTCGACAGACCACGACCGGTTTCGCCCATTTTAGGGCTCATCAGGTAGGCGCAGTCCCCGGGTTTCCGTCAACCTTATGATCTACTTGAAACCAAATTGCACGACATCAGCGAATATACACTCATTTGCAAACTAACCTGAAAACATTGAAAAACATTGAAAAACATCTGATCACTTCGTTTGTAAGCTTTACGAGTCTGCCAATACAGTCGAGGGTGTGATGTGACAACCGAGGCCTGTCTCGCACTACGCCGTAGAAGGCTTCGATACCTTAAAACAGTCCTAAAACCATCGGTTTGATGCACAGAGATGAAGTGTGCAAGAGAACACCACCGCCAATCACATTACTCCGCGCAGTATTAACCGATAAAATGTGTAGGTTTGCAGGTTGAAATTTGGCAGAGTGAATTCTCCAGGCTATGGGCTGGAGTGTGCTCATGCAGCATTCTGACAGTAGCCATGGAAGACGTTGACTTATGCGATAGTTCAAGCGGTGCACGTGGTTAAAACCTAGCTTGCCAAAACTAACGATGTGGTTATTGTCGTTAAGATGTCCGAGGGTGGTCATAAAATCATAGAAAATTCTTGTGAAAAGGGCGAAGAATATAAAGTTGTCACAATAGAAACCTAAGAATGACTCAGTGTGCTTAAAAGTGTGCGGAATTTCGGGCTTCATCCTGAAGTTTGTAGATCTCCTGAATCGTCTTAATTTGGTATCAGTTCGTCTTTGTAATGTACTGTTTAAAAAAACAAGGCCCTCCAGAATTGCACAAATTTCCTCACCTGCGTTTTCTAACTCATCGGCCAGTTGACCAGATATTTATAAATGTGTTTTTCGTGTTTCCAGAACTTATTTTTCTCCTGCCACGGAATATTGCATTTCGTGTTCAAATAAAATTGCCGTACTTTATGGAAATGTACTGCGATATCTCGAATAGCGTGCCAGCTGAATCATGAGGGGGCCTGTGTGCAGCACATTCGGTTGTAGAATATCATAAACGAGAGATTCAGTTGAGTTTCTCGTGAAAACCAACTTGATTTGAAAATGAGTGTATTTCTCGAAAATTGCTTTCTGTTTTGGTTAATGTCATTGCCACACCCCATTTTGCGTGAAAAACTAAAACGCCATTGGACACTTATCCTCCATTCAGTGAATATTCACGATAAGACTAACTGATTGAAACCTGTACAAATCGCAGTTCGTAGTGGACATAAAAATAGACAGATGACGAGTCATGTTGTTCAGTTTACGGAGAAGTTGTTATAGCAGAGGGCTGAGACCATGATTTTTGGCTTTGAATCCAGTGTTGGTTGCGAAGAGTTCAACGGAGACGAGACATAAACTGTATGGACTCAGGTGACACTGCACTGAGTTGCTGATGTTCGAAATTTCAGTTGAACCTATCACTCAGAAAGCGGTGTTAACTATGGAGGAAAGGTCTTTTTCTGGTTCTACTGGGTATAGCTATTTGTATTCCAGTAAAAAGTTTGCACAACTACAATTATCACCTGTAATGGTGCGATGTCTTGGTAGTTTTTCAGAAAACCTAATAGCACTGATCCCTGGATGAACGGAAAGAAGACTGTGTGAAGTGAAAAACAATTTGGTCGGTGATTTACGCAACCAACCTAAGTGTTTGCGTTTAGTGTTACGCCAGACCTAAGTTGACCCTTCAGAAGTCAATTTCAATTTATGAGCACAAGAGTGGACGAGCACATCGCCATTACCATATGACGAAGACGCTGGCCGTTTGGGTAACAATGTTTGAAGTTTATCATTGATCACAAGACACAGTCACATTTCACCAAACCTTCGGACATAATGAGAGAATCAAAGACGGAAAGCTATGAATATAGGCTTCTTCCTTGCTGAAAGGCTCTGGAACTGTTCCCATACAGAACCATTTTCATCAACCTGATTTTCGAAATTGTCCAATGTGGTTTAAGTACACTATAGCCCAATTGTCCATTATCCAAATTAACAAACGTAATTTCAGAGAGGTGATAGGCCTGGAAGCGTCCCCAGAATGACCAAGTTTTTCTGGATTGATAGGGCGTCGGCAGTTGGTTGAATTCACAATTTATTCGCTGCGTAGCCCTGGCGAAGGAAACACTAATGTTACAGAAGTGCTCGCTTTTCGTGAGCAATGTTCGAAGACATATGCCATGACAGCTGACGTTTGATGTGGTAGCAAACAGTCGCTTTGGTGGCTCATTGAGGCAGAGAACGCCCACGAGGTGGGGAAATTCCGACTGACCTTCTAAACAGACTCCTAAAGAATTTAGCCATTTGGTCCTGTTTAAAGTGCACTGAAATTCTTTCTGTTGTAACACAGTAAATCCATTCGCCCAAAGCATCCGATTGCGCTTAGTATTGATGTTGGCTACCGTAGTAAATTTTAGACCACGACTGTCGACTTGACCGCTGGATTCTTCAGGCATTAACCCCCACACGCAGCTGGTTGATTCTAAGTGAGTATCACTGTTACTGGGCACTGAGGATTCGCGTTCTGGTGAAATCTAGTCAGGTGGATCTAAACCTAAAAGCCGAGATAACTTGTTCAGCTGTGTCGCCCATACACAGTGGGCATATCACGTATCTGTAAAGTGATTAGAACCCGTGGCCTACCGGTTAGTAGCTCAGCCATATAGTACACAGCCAAGAGGGACACACCAGCGTTGTGCTGATGTCACACTTAGAATAGAGCACTACAATTGATCAGACACGCAGTCGGCGTCACATGATCTGCTGTTTGCTGCAACTTAAAGCGATAAATCCTTAGACGGACGGCCCGCGTGACTCGTATTTTTTCTCTGGACAGATTCCTCATATTTCGTGGCTCGAAATTTATCACTGATAGCACAGTGACAGTGTCCTTCCTATGTACGAGTTACTCACACGAACTGGAACTATGGTGTAATATGCGGCTCCCAACAGGAGTGCCGCAGATTTGAAGCCTCTTGGTTATTCCAGAGATGTGCACTGCTGGTATCTAACAGTAATGCACTAGTTGCATGATGCTTCCCCTTTTTCAGCATAGTTGGACGTTCAGCACGGGTGGACTTTAAACGAAGCAAAGACTGTGTGATGTCTAGCTTCAAACAACTGTCCTGGAAAAAAGTCCGTGTGTGTTTGCCATAACGAAGGTTTTTATGGTGGAAAACTCTGAATAATGATCAACTACACTGTCCTGAACTGCTCTCGGGTTAGCCGCAAATAATTATAAGCCAGCAGAAGTGTCTCAAAAGAAACAAATAACTAGGCGTATTTCGAACTGGCCTGTGGTCGGTTGTATTCTATCATAGTCGAGTGGGTCATGGTTGAACATTGACTGTGTGAATAATATTCAATCGAGTATAGCAGCCAGTTATTCACCACCGTAGTGACACGGCAGTTGAAGCATCGGTGTTGGACGCTGATGCATTGCTGTCGATGATGATGATGATGATGATGATGATGATGATGATGATGATGATGATGAACATCTACTAAACACACAGTTGCAGCAAACGCGACGTCTCTCCCTGTCAAAGTAACTAACTTCCAACGCTTTTCAGTCTTCAACAACTAGTAATAGCGCCAAATAATTTGTTCCTGGTCAAATCACCGATTTACTATGCAATCTGCAATCAGTCTTTTACCCGATACTTGCGAACTCGGGGCGAAACCAACACAAATGACGCGGATGAATTGGAAAGTTAACGAAAATATTGAGCAGGCAAGAAGTATAGAGTATCAGCTGAAAAAATGATAGGGACGGCCTCAGCGATTAGTGTGGGGAAGAGGGACAAAAACGCTTCAGCTCAGTTGATAAACCTAATCCTATACTCACACTTCAAGTGTAGCTAATATAATGTGTGGCTCGGTCGGAGTGGCTTCAACAACCCCATCCCTTAGTAACTACGAAACCCTAAGCTGAGTTGGTCCTCCTAGAGACACCTGGTACGAGGACTGACTTGCCTTCAATCTGAGAGTTTCGTGGACTACCAGCAGGTCATATAGGACAACCCGCCTTTACAGAGAGGATCATTAGATTGAAAGATTAATGGCAATTGAATGGGTAGCTTTATGCCTGGATATCACTAATAACGTGGATAAACCGAACCATTTTGCAAAACCTTCAGAAACGTAAGCTCAGTTATAAAATTGTTGGTGCCCGTGAGTCGATGGAATATGCTTGACATCACCAATTTGACTTGATCCAGTGACATTATCTCACGGAACTGTTTCACCCGATCTGGTTTTGATGAGCTCCTCTGGTCCTGATATCTTACAGCGACACTCTCTTGGCTTGCTGGTTCTTCTTACTAGTTCACATATTGTGTATATCGTATAAGTAAGTAGCTAGAGGATTTTAAAAGTTCGCCAATTATGCTTTTTCTGGATGGTATGAATGTTAATTCTTGCTTGCTCATCCCGACGAAGTAGGAGGACGATCTTCCACTAAGTGAGCAGAGGGACCACCGTTGAGAGGTCTTCTACCCAGGGGAATCTTCCTACAAACCCCGTATGTAGTTAACATTTCAGAAGAACTTTTTGTGGAGTGTGAAATATCCATTTTTTTGGGAAAAAATGTTGTGTTCATTTTACTGTCTACTTAGTTGTTCCCATTTTTTGGGGATTCGAGATGATCCAATAAACTCCGAAGCAAAATTTGCACTGCTGCTATTGAAAAGCATACTTGACTGCTGAACTCGTTGAATTTTTCCACCGAACAAATGAATACTCCCGTATAATCACATTAACACTTCGAAGTAAACCAGTTGTTCAGTCATGTTGAAGCCGTTACTTTCAGGTAGTCTGTGAAAATCTGGTAACTTGTTAGTGTTTTCATCAGTCCGAATGGTCTCCTACCCTGCGGCCTAAGAATATGGACGTCCAAACTTTGTCGCGAGTAGCCTCTCTTCTGAGGGACAACATACCAGACCGCGCATGAAAACGAATGCTCACCCTAAACTCTAGAATAAAATGAGCTCAACTTCAAGAATCCTGCTTAAAGAGGTGACCGCAGATGACTTTGAAATAAACGGAATTCGCATAAATATAATGCAAAGAATCTGACTTACTTATTCCCAGCTCCACCTTGAGGACCATCGACCAGCCGGTATAGATTCAAGGAGCACTTCTCACGATCCGCAGATTGTTATCCTGTCATAGAGTGGCTGTTACTGGTTAACTGCGAAATTGGTCGTTCCAGAGAGGCCAGCCTCTTTGGAGGGAGACCGAAGTTCCTGATTCTATCACAACTAGTTGTAAGAATTTCCGCAGGCCTTATTCCAGGAAATGGGTAGTTTGCCGTAACCCTTGTGTTGAAGAATAGTTCAAGCCACACAGCTATCAGAACTCGTCTGGTTTGAGAACGTCTGTAAATCAAAATAAACTTTGACAATCTATCACAGCAGGGTGCATCTTGAGGCTTCAGCTCTGTTTCACTGACGTTTGATTTGTCCTTTTTACTTTATAGCGGTCTATCTATCCGACGCAGTGGAATAATGAACGGTGAATTTTCTGACACTTTCATGTTCCAATCGCAGTATCTCGTGTTTTTCTAACTGATTAGGCAACGCTAACTTGAACTGATGTGAAACGATGATGCACAGACCAATAATGTCTTCATCCAACCACATGCTACCCTCCACTCTTGAATGTTCTTGAAGAAAGTACAGCAGCAAGCAGGCAACTAGACACTTGGAATTAACTCGTAGCAACCTCTCTTCTGAGTTAAGCCATGCCTGGAGACCTATAACAAGCCTGGGGTTTCGGGATACCAGGCTGATGTCCAACGAAAACTGCTAAATAGCACTACAGTTGAGCATTTACGGGATCTGCGTGATTTGTGTTCATATCACTCTAGTTTCAGAATGACATCAGTGAACTCCATCGAGGCCGTTGCAGAGATGTGACAGAGTGATAAATTAATCGCTGTCGGTCCGTAGTTTCTAGCCAATCACAGAAGTTTCATGAAAACTGTCAAAATAGAGAAGAGGGATTCTTCCCCATAAGGAACCATCTAGTAAACTGATGAATGAAATGAAGGTAGTAAAATTGCGGCAGATCCGAACTGCACGTGGTTTTGGTGCATTCACCGTGTTCGTATTGTTCAAAAAGGAAAGATCCAAAAACCAACCGGCATTAAAGAGCGCTTGTAATCACCATTTCGGCTAGTTAGTGATACGTTATATGGGCTGCTAGTTAGTGATATGTGACCTGTCGGTCACATATGGCTGTCGGCTCAAGGCAGCGTTATTCGGTCTGCGTGCCTTTATCAGTATGTGTGCATGTGGGACAGTCAATGTGTTTTCTGCCGGTTACGTTAAGCTGAGGTTACAAATTTACGGACTGTCATGATATCATGCTTAACCGATGTTTGCCTGTCGCCCTTCAGAGTGCTGATGCACCAGTGACCAGGTTACGAAGACCAGCACCAGTCAGCTTGCACCTTGGTAGCTTCAACCTTGTAGAAAGAGCACGGCAAAGCACAGGTTGTCTCACGTTGTCCCGAGCTGACTCATCTGCTCTATACGGTCATCCAGTTGCCAGCTGTTTTACCGCTGTTGTCGATTGTTTTGTCATGATCCCGACGAAGAATACCCTCGGGTGACCGAAAAAATCTATTTATAACGATCTTTTATCCATGCTATTTTTCTCAACCTTTTAACTGTGGTCATAAACACTTCCTCCCGTAAAAATGACTTCTAACAAGACCATGTTCTGTTACGGATGCGACAAGTGTTTGGGACATTTCGGTCTTCATGGGTGCACACGCACCTAACTAACTCAAATGGGGTCGCTGTAATTGGTATTTAGTCAAGATATTCAGCTAGCCGGATGTTCTAGGAAGATACCAGGGCATAGTGACCGAGGTCTCATGATTATTTGATGTGGTAAAACGCACACAAGAAGTCACACAGCACATTTTTTTCGGATGTGATCACAGGATATGAAACGCAAAATCAAACAGCTACCCAATAGGACCATGTAGTGGTGACTGTCTTTGTAGCTAAGGCTGCGCTCGAAAAGGTGTGAAAACTTGGTTTCAGTAACAGCTTTGAGTGTGAAATGCAATCATTTACATACCAATTTGATTTTTGACCAGGGACTCATCTGGAACCCAGCTCAATCTCTCATTTACATACTTAAGCTCTGGGTATGGCCATTCCATATAATGGATTTTCTGTTACACGGTTAGAAACAAGCTCGGGGGGTTTTAGCGCCGAAACACTAATTCATCCTATCCAGGAGCTTACCTGTCTTTTATATATATGAATCATATTCATAGGTTATCTGACAGTGGCGTTCAATCGTTTTCGGACAAACTGACTGAATCAGCTGCCACGACCGATGATATACATACGGTGCTTGTCAGAAGGTAGTCAGATTGAGTGACAGTTCATCGCGTAGGCATACACTCGTCACAGCGTGCAGCCATCCAAAACAGCACACTGAACTTAAAAGAAAGCATGTGCAATCAGTACCATTGTAACCACAGTAGGAATGTTAGGCGAGCACCAAACCTCGAGCTTCGAAACTCGTAGAAACAAGCTCGGGGGGGAGGGGGGGGGTTAGCGCCGAAACACTGTAATTCATCCTATCCAGGAGCTTGCCTGTTTTTTATATATATGAATCATATTCATAGGTTATCTGACAGTGACATTCAATCGTTTTCGGACAAACTGACTGATTCAGCTGCCACGACCGATGATATGCATATGGTGCTTGTCAGAAGGTAGTGAGATTGAGTGACAGTTCATCGCGTAGGCATACACTCATCACAGCGTGCAGCCATCCAAAACAGCACACTGAACTTAAAAGAAAGCATGTGCAATCAGTACCATTGTAACCACAGTAGGAATGTTAGGCGAGCACCAAACCTCGAGCTTCGAAACTCGCCCTATCTGCTATGAAAGAATTCTTTATGCCAAAAACCACTTCCTTTTGGTGGACGTAAGAAAAACCTTGACTAAGTACAGCTCCCCGAAATCAGTGGAAGTATAATTATGGTAAATTCGAGAGCTAAAATCGTACTTATGAATCTCACCACAGAGGTTTGCCAAACGCCCATAGGCTCTTCATCCACTAGTATGCACATATGTCGCGACTTCATTTGAAAACTATAAGCTATGTCTGCTCTTAAATCCGACTTTACCAGTTCAATGACGGGAGGGGCGATTCAGTGACGCCGACATTCACAGGTAGGTATTCACATAGGTAGATAAACCATGTCGAAGTTATTGATTTTAATATGTACGTGCGCTTGGCCACTAGAGGCCTCGATCAGATTGGTTGTTCGGTTGTTCTCGGCGTTGATTTTTTTGTTTTCATACATCTCCAACACGAAATGTAACGAATTTCCCTCACTTCAATATCTCAACCTTATTTTCAGTGGTATGAAGCAGCTGAAAATGCCAACATCTAAGATTCAATCCAGAATGGCCACCTCGGAGCAAAGGAAGATGAATAAAAAGAGTTGAAGAAAAAATGTAGCCCGGGCACTTCTGCTAAAAGTGATTCACGCCATATTGTAACATAACACTTTCACAAAAGCATAAAGTTTCTCTCTAAAAGTGAATTGGGCCATGCTGGTTTCGCCAACCCTGTCCGGAGGCTACGGCAAGTGTCTCCTACTTCCTTTCTGCTACTTGAAGCGGTTTAGTCACTGTTCTGTCGAATCTGCTGGATGCTTGTTGATCGCCCTTTGGAAATCATCGTTCAACTTGGATGTCACACTCGCTGCTGGGCCGAGTGCGTTCGGCTAAATGTTGTCATGTGATTGAAAAAAAGCCCAAGATAAAAAATACCTAGGATCTCCTGAGTACGAAGAGTAGATGGTTCAGCAACTCAAGACAACCAACTACGATGTTTGGTTTCAACGTGCTGGTTAGTTTCGACAGTGAACTGCACGGTCCATCTGGCCCACATGTACCAGTTGCAATCAGTACACGGGAAGTAATCGTGGGGCTCACGTGTGAGGATTGTGGAAAGTACTGCAAATCAATAGATGACTTCAGAGCCCACCGTTGATTTCGCGTCCTTGAAACTGTTGGCACGAAGGAGGTCACCCAGTTAGCTTGCGTTGATTGTCCCCACCCGCTTCTGACGAAGATTAACCCGAGTCAGCACCGCGGGCAGGCGCACTCCACTCGAAAGATAAACTTGGTCAAGTGAAGATTCCGTTTACTCGCTAGTGTCAACAAAAGTTGCACGGGTTCTAGAACCTCGCTGAAAACTTATGACCATCTCGTAATACACACAACCCGCCGTCTCTGAGACCTGAGCAATATTCTCCTGACCGATTGGCTACTAATATCAAATTCATGTTATGTGTACTCAGGCGGTAAATACACCCGGACGAATCATCATCTACTGACCCCAAACAAACCACCGGTCAAACAGCCTCCGTTCGATTCTGAAACCACCTGGTTCTATCACAACATGGATTGCAGCGTGTCACTCTTGGAACCCAACTCTAGCGGTCTAGTCGTTAATGTTGACCTTTTGGGCTCTGCCCGAGGACTGCGATCCGGCATTGTGACATCGGAGCTATTCCGGCTGTTTCTGAACCTCAACATATTTATGACGTTTCCACAGAAGTGTAAGCGTGTCTCTCGATGCCGTTGCCACATAGCTCGTTGCGTGCCGGTAAACCGAAGGCAGATTCGGATTCGCTGATTCAAATAGTCCTAAGTACAGGCATTGTGCCATCAGAGGAGCGAAGATTCAGTTCGCTGATCCAAATAGTTCTCAGTACAGACATTGTGCCATCAGAGGAGTGAAGATTCAGCGTCTTAAGCTTACCGTCGGGTACCAAAAGTCCTGGATGTCGACGCTTTCTGCTCCCAAACACATGGATGTTTGACCAAGTCGCGCAGTGCTGCCAGCAGATTGGTGTTCGATCAATCCAGTTACAGGCGAGGAAGTTCGTCGTGATAGGTAATCCGTCTCCAGGTTTGGACAAGCTGACAACCGGAATGCTTCACCGGTTCAGTGCCAACGCATTTTCTGGGTTTTTAAACTGTGTATTGTTATACGAGGCAGCTCACCACATCAATGTTGTGCCCGTATTACTCTAGTTCCGAAGGCTCAAGATCCGTCTTCACCGGACCAACCGAGACGGACCTCTGTAGCATACAGGCTTGTGGGCAGCTCACCACATCAGTGTTGTGCCCGTATTAATCTAGTTCCGAAGGCTCAAGATCGGACTTCACCGGACCAACTGAGACGGACCTCTGTAGCATACAGGCTTGTTCAGCGCTTCCACGAAGTGCTTGCCGATCGACAGAGCGGTAGATTGCAAAAGCCCTCAATCCAGTTTGTAATTCTTCATCGAGATAGTTGCTTGGAATGTATCTCGCCGTCACACGCTCTACTTCGTCATTATTCAGTATGGTGTCTGTTGACGTCTCGAAAACGTACGATTCGGTTTCCCATCACACACAGCTGTTAGATTTGCTGAGGCTTTTGGGACACCATTACCCCATCGCACAGTCCTGTGAGAATGCTGCATTGGTTTTCACCATTTCAGAAGTTCAGTGCAACAGAGGTGTGAGGCAGGGATATCCACACTCCCACGTTGTTTATCATGGCGATGGATAAGGTTCTTGAGGTGTCTATTCCGCAACTAGGATACCAGTTCCATGAAAACTTACTGGATGGTTTTGCCTTTGCTGATGACTGAGTCCTGTGTGCAGAAAAATCAGGCTGACCTTAAAGAGAAGTTTGGAGCTGCTGAGTTCAGGCTGGGGGGAGAGTTTGTATGACTTTCAGAGCCCGAAAGTCGAAAGCGCTGGTAGGTTCTGGTGATAGGAAACACCGGCGACCGCGTTTTCAGACAAACCTTTTAGCTTTATCAAAGAACTCATCATTCTTCTGGGTCGACAAACAGCGTAACATATTTCCCTTTGCTTTCAAGGGGAAATTGGTCCGCAACCATCGAAAGCAACTGCAGAAACTGCTGGGTGAGGTGATGCAGACCACATTGAATTTGTATCGATACTTGGATTTCGGAAGGAACTGCCTAATACCGGTTTTGACAAGCTTGACCGTTCTCATGTCCAAAAAATTGAATAATTATACCAAGCAGTCCGTTTATGGCTTCCTACGTTCATTGAAGCAGTACTGACAGCCCATGTGTCAGTAAACAGCTGAGAGACTCGGTATCTGAGTTTAACCATCCCGATAAAGTGGATAATGTGCATGAAAAAAATTCAGCCTACGTAGTGTGGACTACTACGCATATGACACTTTTTGGGATCTCAGCCTTCCGATCGGTGTCCAGGATGCGCGTGTGAACACTAAGAAAGAAGTAGTGGCTGCTTGAGGTGACAGTCTGCAACGGGGTTGTAGGTCTTGTGATGCTCGGTCGCTTTGCCTCTTTCAAATGGACTGCTCGTGTTCCCAGAACACATGTTTCCTCGAATATTCGCAGTATCCAGCCCGACTGAAATCTGCGGTGGACGAGAGTTAAAAAAACCCTGACGTGATCATGGTGACTAGACGACCTTCTGTTGTGGAAACAGTCGTCAACCAGATAGTGCAGTGCACATCGTGCGGTTCTGTTGGATCATGCATGACGCTGTGTGCTCGATGCCTGGCCTTATCAAACCCTAAAAAAGGGTTGGGGGAAACAGATGGTAAACGAAATAGGTCGGGCTGAACGCCGAGATCAGTGAATAGCGGTTTCTGCGTCGGCTGTATCAGTTTTCCGTTGAGTCATCACCTTAGAGAGAACGGATTTCCACTTAAAAATATACAGAAATCATTTGCAGGCAGACAACTTTCGAGAACACACCGAGCACGAAGTAATTAGTCCACAGATCGTGAGTTGGGCTCACTGGAGCAATGCCGTCCATGCTGTTCAGTTTCTTCTGTTTTGAATGGTAGACATTGAGTGACGCGCAGTCGCTTTTTACATTAATGTCTACCTCTTTAGGATTGTATCACTTTCCGATAAGATATTCGTTGCAGATACTGATATCTAAGCCGACATTCTAAGTGACGAGTTAGGGTCTGATGATATAAAGAAGGGAAGGTGGTTACATCATTGGTAATGGGTTCTCGCCTCAAGTGTGCCTTGAGTAAAACAGCGACGAGGCTCATAGAGATTTTCAACGAGGACTTCAGGCACGATCAAACTGGAGATGAGAAGAGAAACTGCAAAATAAAGCATGGAAAATATCTCCTCTGAGTGTCTGAACAAAGAAACCAGGTTATGGAATCAAAGTAGTGCAAAATTCGCCCTTAGGTAGAGACTGTGTGTGCCCAGCACATTGTGTCCAGTTTGGCACACAGAAGTTTTCATAGCGCTCTCTATACAAACTGAGAGCCCCTCAGGCATGAAAGTTTTTCCACCCCGTGGCTGTTGACGTAATAGAAAATGTACTAGACCCTTGTGGATGGAGCATTTGCGTAATGGCTTGCTGACCGACATTGTACACAGGAATCACATTGTTCTTCTCCCCCTTCGGTGAATGTTTCTAAATGCAGCGCAGACTTGGTAGATACCATTTTGACCTTCAAAATGGATAGGAGAACTCGCATGTTCCTGCTCTCATGTAACAGGGGAAGCTGCGGGGAAGACCAACAAGACAGTCGACATCTGGTCATCGACTGCGGCAACTATTAAAGCCAATCTTCAGGGCTTGTTCTATCAGGCCATCATTACAGCTTGGAAAATGTGCATCAAGAGCTCTCGGTTTTCGACCACAACTGCCTTCTTCCACCGGTCCACCTCAGGCTGAAAGAGTCATCCTCAGGTGTAAATCACCGAAATCACGGTCTACGAAAGGCCAACAGCAAAGTGTACACTGGCTTTTTGATTGAGTGAGCTAAAACCGAACCCTCACCGTTTTGAATATGCCTCGGTCAAATCATAAAAAAACAACCAATGGTCAGTCGATGCGAAAGTCTCGAGTTCCGAACGCGCTGAATGTACAACATAGCAAGATTAGAATCACCATCTAATTGGTTACAGGGTAAATACCGTCTCTCGTTGGCGGTCAGAGACACCGTTTATGTTGCAACAAGCTGTTATCATTGGCAAGATTGCACGCACAAACTGGTCAGCTTAAAATAAGTAGCTCCGCTCTCCAGTTTTTATCCTTATAAGCACAGTTACTAGCACCTCCACGTTTGATTTCATTGCCTTTTGCCGATGGCAGTCGGCTGAAAGACAGAAGGGGACAACTACTATTGAAAATCACGGTGAAATGAGGAAGATAAAGGGACGCGCGGTCGGGGCCTGGTGCAGCACATTCAGTTGCTTGGAAACATCATGAACGAGAGATTTGGCCGGGTTCCATGTAAGTCTCCCGCAAAGCCTGATTTGTTTGCAAATGAGTGTATTTCGCTAAACCATCTTTATTATCGTTGGATTATGGCTCATGAGAAAATTTGGCGTAAATTGAAAACCTTCATAACGCCTCATTTTACTTTCTGTCCTTTTTCTGGAATACCTAAGAAGGGACAATCGCACTTGCCACAAAAACAACATAATGAAGAATAACACATACATTATGTGAAGTGATATCGTCAAACTTCGGAGAATCGACTTAGGTCATTGCCTCCTTACCTGAAATAATCACGTACTTCTGCAGACAGAACTAAGATAGCTCAGTTTATTTATATGTTTGTAATGTACTACTCAGGAGGTTGCTTATATCGGTCGAGAACCCAAGACCGGTTTCGCCCTTTTTGGGGCTCATCAGGTAGGCGCAGTCCCCGGGTTTCCGTCAACCTTATGTTCTATTTGAAACTAAACTGCACGGAATTAGCGAATATACACTCATTTGCAAACTAATTTGGTTTTTCAAGAGGCTCACCTGGAACCCGGCTGAATCTCTCGTCTGTGATGTTTTTTGTGATGGTCATTTAAGAAACAGTTTGGTTCCAGATTTGAATGACCTGACCTTGTGCCGTGATTTCATTTCTAAAAATGATATCGCTGACATTTTAATCGATGGAAAACTAATGACACTGATCTCGTGCTCAACAGAACACACGCACGACAGCAAACACGTCTGAAATACGTCAGGTCTATTTGAAGTCTGATTTAAGATGCATGGCTTCCTGGAGTGATAACTAATTCCTAGGAGAGCCGAAGTTGAAACGTATTTGGGAAATTCCCTCAAACAAGTTGGATGTTTGTGTGAGCACACCAGTCACCCAATGAAGACTAATTCCACGGGATTGTCACACTTCTGGTCCTTGAGTAGAACCATAATTCTAATACAATAAAACATGTTCAGAAGAAACTATATACGACAGCTCTTATTTCAGCGAGAGTCTATTAAACCGAACAATTCTTTCGTGAGAGCGAATTCTAATCGGTTTTACCAAGTTGTTAAAATGTTACCAGGTGGAAAAAATACTACGTTTACGCTTGTCACATGTTAGCTTTGGCAGCAAATATTATGTGAAAAAAGCCGACAGGAAACTACACTCGGTGCGCTAGGAATTTATCGCGTTCTGTAGCGTTTAACTGGAAGTCCGTCGATGGATATTGAAGGCATGAAATATAGATTTCTGGAAACAATTGTTGTAGCGGATCACATTGTCCATGACTCTTTTGACTGATAGTTCACGCATCAGTGCAAAAGATGTCAACCATAAGAACGCTACTGGCTCCTCTATTTCAGATGAAGTGCTGTCCAAACATATCGTCGATTGTACGGATGTGTCGCAAAGACATGCTCCGGTTGATCAGAACGTCAGCCAATCAGAATGGAGAATTTATAGCCTAACCATTACCGCCCCTTTCATGAGGATTCTAGTGTGAGCTCCTGGTAGAGTCTATAAATACAGTTGTAATGATTTTCCTCGATCTCCATAAAAGGCTATCTTAAAGTAACGTATCTTTCGATACATCCCACTGGGCGGAAGACGGAGCCAAGGACCGACACTGGAGTTTTAATACCGTTTTCAAGGCACAACTGGTAAATACTGAATACGGTTATATCAATGTCTGAGTTGAGAATGATAGGCAAGGAAGATCCAGTCATGCCGTGATTAATTTCGTTCTCATTACAACTTCATTGTCTGTTCGGGGAAAAATATTATCTGTAGAACGAGTCCTCTCAAACAACGAATCAACAAGAGGCATCTACCAAGCTAACAGAAGTGCACGAAAGAGTCCATTTTTTTAATGCATACGAACTGTTTATTTAACGCCGTGTATTTTATAAAACCTGGTAAAAAGAACCTGCTTCTGCTCCGTCCAGAAAATAGTTTGAACTCCTTCCACCTATTCGATATTCTCTGACGTGTATCAGTACAAGTCACAGAAAATTACCGCGAGTTCGATCACTGGCTTCGGCTGTTTTATGCTGGAATTAATTGATGAACTACTCCCGTCGTCATCTGTTTTACAGACTGCTACATTTCCATCTCCAAATTAGCAGTTGCAGACTCTTGAACTGCTATAAACTCGGCACTGTTGACTTCAAACATGATGGTTGCAGACTCTTGAACTGCTACCAACTCGGCACTGTTGACTTCAAACATGATGACGAAGTGGAGAGGAAGCCCCTTGAAATATTACAGTATCAAGCCATTCCAGCCAACTGAAATATGTGGGCACCAGCGAATGGCTATAGCTAGTGGGTCAAGCAGTTGCATAGTGCTACAGAATATTAAAAGTATACTACTTTCGGCCAATACCCGAGTATCCATGTCATTCAAATTTGTTGATGTATGAACGTTCCCTGATATATAGTACTTGAAAGATTTTATTGTCATAAGCGAGAGGTTGAGAAATCACGTGTCCAGAAAGAAACCCCAAAGGTTTGGGCCACGCAGTCCTGTGTACTGGCAAAACGTTTAGTACGTTTGCGCACTCTGTTCAGATGTCAAATTCCTGGACTGTGTTGTCTGTCGAAAAGGCTTTCTGCCCGTCCACTTTGTACATAATGACCTATGAAATGTGATACTACCTATAAGGCTCTCGAGAACCTTTCGATAACCCATGACCCAAGTTCTCATCAACCCATGTGACAGCTGATCACTAGATCGGATGCAGTCGACAGAATGCATTAGTTTACAAATTAAACTGGTACTAACGAGGCTCTCAACTGGGTCTCTCGTTTACTAGATTTTCCAACCGAATGTGCTGCAGTTAAGTCGGCCATTACGGCTGCCCAGTGCTGCCAAATCCCAATAAGGATAGAACTGCTGTACGATGCTATTCGACATTTCGGCAGAGACTGTGACTGCACTTACAGGACGATATCTTAACTAAGCCAGATTGTACTACCAGATGGTCACTTAATGCTTTACAACAAACACCAGAGATTCCATGCAATGATTTCTCGTTTGATACTTTTGAAAGCTACCGTTGCCTCGGTGCCAAATGATACCTTCAGCGTACGATTCACTGCTTACTGTTACATATTCCCGTAGTAGTTATCCATATGTTTTGCGAGTTCCAAATACGTATCATGTGTAGTCGGTTAGATTCTGTGCACCGAGTTCGCGGCGGTCACAGCCGGAAAGGAAAACTACGGGCTTTGTACCAACTGTTGATAGTTTATGCCCAAATCTACAGACTGAACCGCACTTTCGGGAGGCAATATAATATCACTGACTGTAGAATTCATTTTTCACAGATCTCTGGGCTTTGGTTTGAATTCCTTTGTTTATACTTATCCAAAAAAGAATGTGTGCTCCGACACCACAAAAACAAATTGGATGCTGAAGGCCAAATTTAGTACTTATGAACTTCAGCAAATTGGCACGTGAGTGTGGAATCACAGACGCATTATTTTTGTGTGTGAATCAAACAAGCCACTGGGACATAAAGACGTGAATTCTTCAAGACCAGTGAACTAGAGAGTTGTTTTGATAGAAAACCTATAGAAGTTGCGCAGTTTACCAGAAGGATGAACTAACTTGCAATCACCGAGCAGCTGGAACTTGGTATTTATCAAAATACTGGGAGGGACGGACCTTCGTATGAGTTGAACAGTCCGAGGGCAAGCGCTTAACAATCAGTAGACATGGACTCGTGATTGAGATGTAGGCGGAGGGTTGTGAGTGTTGTATGAGGTTCTAAGCCTTACTCATATGGCCTATTAATAATGGCTTATTTGAGCACTTCTATTAGTTTGCTGGCTAACCTGTCCTCTGACTGATCCACATCTGATGTGAACTGGAATCAACTCTGCCGTCATAGACCGTGTATGCAATGCGATTCTGGTCACATCTGATGTCCAAAAACTGTCAAAGGTGCCGTCGCTTACTTGACCTCTTCCTAGTTCTGCTGAGAGTTTAACAGCCTTCCTCCCCATAACCCCAATAGCCCACTGGCGTGGGTCGAATGTAATCCAGTCAGTCAAGTGTAATCCACCGGCTACCGAGTCCCACAAACAAAGTAGTTAGACCGTGCACTCATGTATCAGTCTACAGGGCGCAGTTTGAGGAACTGTCATCATCCGATCTTTTCAGCAGCCTCGCTCAGTTTGATTTCTCTCTAGCAAGGGAGTGGGGCACGTTATCTCATCGGAGAGGTGGTGAGAGATTACGCAGTGGGAAACGACACGTCTTCACATAGTTTAACAAGGAGCAATCACTGAGATTATGGCGCGGCATTCTGAAGAAATCTTTGGGTTAAGGTAGATTCAACACGAATTATTTGGAAGGTTGTTACCGGGTAACGAGTATCTCAGTCACTCACAGTCCGATCGAAGTCAGCTTGGAACCCATTTGCGGTCGACTGGAACAAGATTAATCGGAGGTCATCCACTGCTCGCTGTGCAATAGTTTCTGAACGTTTTCAGGCTTGAGGATAAGTCAAAATTTCAACAACCGCGTGGCAAGGCGGGCGCCATCAGCCGCCGGCCGAGATGCATCCATCAGAAGAACTTACCATTAATCAGCAGCTGTTTGACAGCTCCATGCAGATACCTAAGTGTTGTTTAATGACACTGATTGGTTAAAATTCACTGTCTCACTGACTCACTAACAGTGGTTCAAATGCCAATGATACTGGAAAGTGATTGGATAGATGTAATTTATGTGACCTCTTAACCACACTTGTATTTGTGTTGCGGGTATGATGAACTGAAAAAAACAACCGGAATGTCATTCTTTGTTCACTGGTGCAAGAGGCAACTGATTCTGTTGCTATTTAGAGTAGATCTCTGAAGCTCCTATTGGTCCGACTGACCTCCTAACCATCGGGCTGATGGCATCACACCCTGTTAGGTGGCTATCGCTGGGGAATTCCTTAAGGTAATGCACTTGTTTTACCTTATTTATACATTAAAAAACGTCAACTTCAAAGTAAGAAGTTGTTTTGTCGATGGAAATCATTTTGCTGCGCCCATACCTAACGGAACTCCACCGTTTTCACATGGTAGTGAGAACCCAGAGTCAGTTCTGGTACACACCTGCACTATGGACGATTCAACACATGGGTAGAGACTTCGTTAAAGGCTTCTTCTTACTCTGGCGCTTGATTTGGCAAACAGAAAATGAACTATCTACTACTCTTGTAAAATATTTTGGATAGGACAATAATTTCGCTAAAGCTGGGTATCGTTCATTGAGGCGTTACACGTTTAGTGGTGGTATATTTCCCTGGAACAGGACACTCTTGCTTAGTTACTCAACCACCGACATTCCACGAAATAACAGCGTTTCGGGGCATTTTCTGTTGCCCCTATTAGCTGAAGCTCAACAACATCATCCATACATTGGAGCTCGATGGAGTAAGAGTCTTAGCCGCGCGTGTTAGGCCTTCTGGCTTTCTCGATTTGTTAATGAACATAGAATTCCTCAGATCCTGAAGAACAGCTGGAGACGTCATGTTAATTTAGGGTCTTGGACTAGTCGATGTATATTATCATTCCAAAAAACCTAATAGCTTGCTCGTAACAAATTTAAAGCATCCCTTCGCAAGGCGTTTCGGTAATTTGATGCTTGCTATTCCAATGCTCCGTTATCCTCTCGATGAACCTGTCAACACGGCAGTGCTTTGATCTCTGAAAACACCAACTTTTCCGCTTCCTCAACAAGTTCTGCTCCCAAATCCAGTGTGTACAGTTTATTAGTTATCTGAGTTATCCGCGTCACAACCAGCAAATGAAATCGTCGATCAATAAAGCTGCACAGTCCAGGTCCACCACCGCTTCGAGCATTCTAATAAGGGACCAAAATGCTGACGGAGGAGTCTAAACTCCTCCTTACATAAACAAAGATTGGTAGCCGTGAGATGATTCAAGGTTTTGAATAGGCATTTCAACCTGTAAGTGAAAATATTCTATGCTGAAAAGCCGAGAACTCCTGTACAGCTGATTCATCTTTATTGAGACTCATCAGCAGTATGCATCTTAAGAAACTCTGGGGAGTTTCGAGCCCGGGACCTCTCAGCTAGTAGTCTGAGCACTTAACCGTTCTGCCAAGAACAGCTGTTTGTCAGCGCGATTAACTCACGACTAGTTTCGTCCTTATCTGTTACGGACACTTATGGAGTTTCCCTCAGTCTGAACACAAGTTTGACGGAAATTCTGGGACTGTGCCTACTTGATGAGCTCTAAGAAGGGCTCATCATCGAAAAGTTCCTGTCAATCTTATAAGTAGCATGTCGCGTATAGAAAGTGTTCTGTGATTTTCCGAATATCCTACCAACTGAAATATTCGGTGGTCTGGTGTAGCACATTCGGTTGAAGAAGTGCAGTATAAACGAGAGGTTTAGTTGGATATATTCGAGTCTCTTGTTTGGACCAACTGAGCTTGCAAATGAATTTATTTTACCGCTCGCAATTTAGTTGACAAGCACGGCAATAGGTCTAAGCTTAATTGTACGGCAAAAAAACACGACTCTTACAACGAGGCCATCCCCGTTTGTTCACTACTCTGTATTTGGCTGCGCCGAAACTGAAATAGGGTCAACTGGCATCTGCATCAATTGACCAGTAACTGGATGAGAATACCCATATCTTGAAACCTAGGTTCACTTGTGCCATTGAACGATCAACGCACCAGCCCCTTGAAGATCAGTTCAAATCCGTAAGTAATTTCATTTCATCAGACAGGGATTTCTACGCTTCTATTTTAAATTAACAGCTTTTCATGTCCTGACACGTTTAACTCTTGTACGCCTTGGAAAATACTGGAAAGAATTATTCGCATGGTGTTCCACCGTGCTCTGAGACCATTTTGCACTGCCACCGTAAGGTCACCTGGGTAGGTACTACATGGTATCGGGCTAGTGCAAAGTCCCACAACACCAAGGCGAAAACCGAAGGTGGTATGAATAAGCGTACGTTTAGCAGCTTAGATGGATGGCGCATTTGCTCCACTAGTATTGGAGAGCACCTGCGTATCAGACGCAAAACTGGGGAGTCACCACCGAGCAGGTTTGAATAAAAGAACGAACTTATTTTCTTTGTCTTCTGTCCTTTGTGTTATGCAATTGACTCAACTTTGTTAATGATTTGTCAACAGTGAAGAATGGGCCTTTAGTGACTAAGCGCTAACACTAGTAAATATGCACTTTTGTGGTTCTCAATCGAACAATTTTAGGGGACACAACACCGTTGCGCAGAGGCGGCTGTCATCTGCTTGGGGGGATATGACGGTTTCTATAGTCCACTGAGTAACGAAGAAAGTGCCAAGTATTTTTCCCGGTATTTTCAAATGAGACCTGAAATCACACGTTGGTTCCTAAAATACAATGACTTAGCCTCTTGTTGCACATACTGAACTGCTTGACTGACGGTGTGCTGCTAGACCCGTAACTGGAGAGAGGGGACCTTGCTTTATTCGCACTGGAGCCGCGTGTATGCACCACGGACAAATGTTGACATGGTGTGCATCATGTGAGCGAAACAACACCGCGATCAGTAGTACCTATTGACCAAGACCACCTGGTAGTGTCGGACAGTCGATACATATCAATACAAACTGTTCACGTAAGAAGTTCGCTCAGCCGACTACTCCACATCTCTGTAAATAAGTCAGGTTGCGCTACTCGGTGTTGACTCTAGTGGAGCTTCTACGCAATAAAAATCGTGGTAAAAACAAGTTGCATGCTGGGCAGCACGCGCTGTTCGTGTGTATCTGAATGTGTTAATCAATTTGATGACGCGCAAACAGATAGACTCTGTTCTGTTCAATGAGAGTGAAATCTACGTTAGCTGAACCACCCAGTCGAACTGATCAAATATGACGACTATTTACACGAAAGAGATGTGTACGCTTGCGAATTTTACAGATCCCGCAACCGGCTACAACTCAACAAAAGGTTGTCCAGCAGGCTTCGAGCGTCTATGACGCTACCTGACTGGTAAGTCCTGACATGCGGACCAATCGATCGACAAAACCAAGACAGTTACTGGTGCTGAGCTGGCAAATCACATAACTCAAGCGTGAACCTGTTCACCTATTCCGACGTGAGAATTTGGATGCATTTCAACTCGAGTACGGTGCTTCCCACCTTTGGTATGGGCTCACCAGAATGATTGTGCCAACACAGGAGGACGAGTGCTCAAACGTTAGTGATGTGGGCGTAAATTATACAGATATGGATAGGCCAAACCTCTTGAACGCTCCTCGGACAAGCACCATGATATGAATGCAGTAACCGCTGAGCCCATTAGCTAAGGTTGATCTGTATTCTAGCCTGCGAAGCGACTTTTTGAAAATACGTTTTTCCAATCTGAATGATGGCTTCCAACGTCTCGTGTCCTCTTACTGATCCAGAACTCATGCAAGTCAGGATGATCACTGTGATGTCTATGAGAGCGGCCCTTAGTGCAGTTGCAGTCTTCATTTTCTTTAGTTTGATTAACCGGAATCGGTTGTCGATCAGTCTGGGCTTGACGATCGACCGCGGGTCCCACTTTATTGACCAAGAGTTTGCAAGTCAGTTGATAGGCATAACGAGCGAATCAACAGCCATCTGATCAGCAACCAGTAGACTAATCCCGGCTAGCATTACTTCGACGCATTTAACTTAATTTGGTGCTGCAATATTTACCAACAACATCACTCACTGTTTTATATCTTTGTGCGGAATTTCGGCTATTGAAGTGCAACGGTTACGAAGGGATCAGGGAATGTTCCACAGAATCTCATCCACAATAATTGTGTGGCATTGTGTTGTATGTGCCAGTAGCATCCGAACTGTACTTGCCGATGTTAAACAATCAAGGTAACGATTATGCAGTCAGCTGCATCGTTTAGAACACGAAGAAAGGTAAACAGAATAAGTAGACTGCAACACTCCCAACTGAAACACTCTATGAGAGATCCAGGAAAGCGGTCGTTGTTGGTGGTTACAATAACCATCAACCGACCGCTACGCATCACTACGCTCCCCAATAATGCACTGATGATGTCACCTGGATTGGTAATGAAACGTTTGCGATGAAATGGCCCAGCTCAGCGAACAAGCCTACGACCATCTACGCTATCTGAGCTACCAACAAATTTCCTCTATAGAAAGCCAGGAAAGTGCTCACTGTGAAATTGTAAGCCGTGCTTAATCTATATCTCTTAATGTGAACCAGTCTGACAGTATTGCGTTATCAGCTATCTGGTCCAGTTTTAATCGCCACACAGTGTTGCATCAAAAACAACAGAGACCTCTTGACCCGACAGTTCAGTATGAAGGTCAGAAGTGTGAACTACTCGCTTGGTCCATCATATGCACATGCATGTACGAGATCCACGTCTCTCTCAGTCCACATGAATTTACACTGGCTAGCTTGGTTCCTGAAATTTCAATGTCCCTATCTTGGTTATTTTCTGAGAAGCCCACCTTCATTAGTAAGAACTTTTGGCTGTTCTCAATGAATGAACTCACAGTACTTCTCACAAATGGGTGTTCTGTATATTTTGTTAGATCAACAAGGCACAAAATGTTTTTCCGTTACTCCTCGGCTAGTAGTTTTGTTTCGATTACTGAGAGAAATTGCTCAAGATGTTGTTGTCATGACATCCGGAGTTTCTGCCAACCGCTTAGACTGCAAGCGTAACGCAAAGGGCGATTGTCTTTTTGGATCATACACCACTTGTGAGTTTGTGATCAGTCCGAGTGAGGTCATCAGAACATGTAGGAAGATTTAGTGCAGTACGCTCTCTTCCGGTGTATAGAATGGTACATCGGTGACACATTACAACGAATTTAACATCGTTTTATGTATACAAGAGACTACTCACAAGGTTGCTGAAAACCGTTCGACAGCCCACGACTGGTTTCAACCTTTTTCGGACTCATCAGGTAGGTGCAGTCCCCGAGTTTCCGTCAACCTTATGTTTTACTTGAAACCAAATTTGACTGATTGAGACAAATACACTAATTTGCAAATCAATCTGTTTTTCACGAGAAGAGTTTCCAGCAATCTTGCGAGTATTTTCCCATATGTAAATATACTGCGATGTCTCGATTATCGTGCAAATTGGAACATGAGACGGCCTGTGTGTCCAGCACATTCAGTTTAAGATAATCATACACGAGAGGTTCAATTGAGTCTCNTAATTTGGTGCTGGTCGGTCAATAAAACCAAGATGTTTCTGAACACGGTGAGCAAATACCGAGTATGTGGTCGCTTATCGTCCGCTTTTTATCAAGACATGGAGCGATGATTGCAGTCATCTCTCTGTTTTTTACCATTCATATTTAGTTTTCCCTCATTCCACCGGAAAGCCGATTAATCAAGAGTTTTGGGCGTCTCGCAACGAAGCAAAACGTCCGGCAAGCAAAACAACGTAATTTAACCTTGCGGCTATGACTTGTTGAGTTGATAATCAATTAGCTTCGCACTGTGTATCCAGATTGCAATCAGCCGAAATCTCAGCCATTTGTATGCTCCAGATTTATCACAAACAATTTAAAAAAGTCGAAACGTTTTCTGGATTACCACCCACTGCTTCCTTCTCCGTGAGTGTCATCTTACGAAATTGGAAACCGTCATGTATTTCTGTACACACCACTCTGATTCGTGCTCATATTGAGTCAAATTTCCCGTGGGTAGACATCCATTTAACCGGGTCTTTTTTGTCGCCATGTGATTTTGGCTCTGGCCGCTTCCCATACAAAGATTTCAAAGCGATGATGGAAAGCTAGTCAAGCTAGGCTTTGACTGAAGTTGGCTAGACTTCAGAGCACGTCTTTTTATCCGGTCTCGCGGCTAGTTGTGTCTTCCATCGATATTATACATATCTACACAGGACAGACTACCTATGGCAGTCAAGGCTGATGTTTCTAGAATACCGTCAATCCATTGTTTACAAATCTATGGTGGATGAGTCAGTCTAGCTAAACAGTAAAGTGATAAACAACTGGGACACGTGCAGGTGTGTATGAGAGAAACAGATGCTTCACGAGGCATGCGTTTACAGCCAGACTGCAGGTTCATCTTTGCAAATCTGCGTGCAGACAATTGTGGAACATCACATAAGTACGGCTGTTGTTAGTGTGACGAGAATTATTCTTCAATGACGCCGGCATATGCTTAAAAGCCCAGAAGCACTGAACGGCGAGTACATCCTCACTGGGAATCATCATCGGTGCACATCTCCCGAAACCCCGATGAGTCTAAAACCTGCCTAGTAGTTTGAACACCTAGCCGTTCATGGAAGAGCAACTGAACAGCAGTGTGATTAAATCTCAAGTAGACGGAATATACGGCGAACGCGCATTAATCGAGTTGTTGATGAGCCGATCATGTTCAAACTGCTAGCCGAGAATTCCTGGAGTTTTGTGAGATGCACGCTGCTGCTGATTCCCAATATGGACGAATCAGCTGTACAGTAGTTCTCGGCTCTTCACCATACATTCAAAACCTCTAATCTCATCACGCTACCAAGAAAACATTTATATACAGGGCTGGATCGGCTTCTCTACAAACCCTGATTGCACTCAAGCAAGAGTTCGTGTGACACATTTCTTCGCAAATGGCGTTTTTATCGTCTAACTAGCAAGAAGAACTGCCATTTGATTTACTTGTTCAACAGAACTTGGAGTGTACTCTATTGCTATCCGTCATGTGAACTTTATGGGACACTTGAAATGGTATCCTAATAATCTTCCAATACTGGATAAAATTTGAGCGCTCATGACCATCCCTGCCGTTAGTTGTTTGACTGAAATGCCCGTTGCCACGGTTGGATTAACTCGCTTTCATTGTGGCCGGCAAAGCACCTGCACAGCCTCAAGAAACCGTGTCCAGAAAAGGAAAAAAATTGGACAGTTTAGTAGCTGTCTCACTCTAAGATAGGTCACCGAATGGCGATACCATCGTCCCTCTCCCAAAAATTTCTTTGGTGGGAGATTTTAGCATTAGTTTATCCCGCAAAGTAGTGAAACCGGAAGATTCATATCCGATTCATACCCAGAAAAAATCTCAGCCCCAGGGAGAGGCTAGTTGTTGCTAAGAATGGGTGAGTCTAAGAAGATAACTTAGTAGCTTTGGAGAAAGCGCCGGAGCCATAGAAGGTAAAGTGTACGTGAAACAGCACTAACATAACCTCATGTCGGACTACGATGTCGAGACCGGCATTTTGCTGCATTTGTTTTGCGGCTTAGAACAGTACGGTATTGCTCCTTGGTTTCCCCATTTCATCACTATACGCAGTCGACAAGGAATGCTGATCATCGCTCAAAGGACCACATAATTTAAGCGATCCACTATGACACTGTGCGCTTAGTCGTTTTTTGTAGAATAGACCATGAAGGAATTGACCCCAGGGGAAATTTGAAGAGTTCAGGACATGGCAAACGGCTGGCCACAGAAGTGAGTAGACCAAATAGCGTCAGTTGAGTGCAAACCATTTGACACCAACCCTTTCTAATTTTTGTTGGCATTAGAAGAGGTGCATCAATCTGATCAGTGCAGTTCTACACACAGGTGAAAGCAACCATGTGTATTTCGTATGAGTGTAAAGACATCCTTATAGGTGTTCCCCCTACACTGTTTGTGGGCCGCACATATAACATCTGTACGAGGCCTGGACGTAGTCTCGCCCGAAACACGCACGAATCAACGTGTGAAAAGCTGTTTAAAATTCCTTGCCCAACTTCGAGCACTACTCAACGCAGACTGGACTCACAGATGTCGTAACGAACCACCAGATTAGAACGGCGGGAGATCTGACCAAAACATGCAGGCCGTGTGAGGATATAGTTGCAGACTCAGGCATGGTCTGAACTGAGTTAAAAAATAAAAATTAAAAAACTGGTCCAGATTTAGCACCTTTTTGATGTCCAAACTGCCATGCCACCCGAAGGAAGCACGAGGGCTGGGATACTGCCAGGTTACCCGAACCCGGACGGGCGAAGTCGAGAGTGAGGTCGGGTTTGAACCACGGACCTTCTGATCAGCAAATTCGTTTTTCAATAATTGAGCCATCTCGCCCTTTAATAATAATCCGTATGCATTGTGTCAGAAGTGCAAGCTTCTAAGCCGTCGATTTGTTCACTTAATCGAACGATGCTTTTCACCTAATTCTTCTTCAGCTGAATATTGTTGGGTCTTGCTAGCCGGTGAACCCGTCACGCAGGATTGCCAGGCCACTCTCGTAAGCATCGTCACCTTTCCATTCTGACCATCATTCGCTCTTTTGTATGCCACTGTGTTAACTGACTTTGAACCGTTGTGTCGTTTGACCGCCATCCCTTGCTTCTTAACCAAGCGGATTAAAAATCGATTAAAATGTTTCGTACTTGGAGTTAAAAATCTGACAGCAAATTTACGTGTGAAGCTGTCAGTAACACTCCACAGAAATAGCTGGCTGGGTGGTGTAACGTCTGGTCATTAATGAATAAATATACCCAGAAGATAGATTCATGAATTAACTGAATGCTTTACAAAGTTTCCCGCGTAGGCAAGAAGAAAGGCTAAAAAACAATGGCCAAAAGTATAGCAGCACCTCGTTTTATGATCCCGTCGAGAAGTTTAAGAACAATAAGCTCCAACTAGTACAATGCAAACTTTTATTCAATGCTTTGGCATACTTTAAAGTTTTCCCTAGACAAAATATTGACCAGCGCTGGTGGTTGCCTCCAGTAGACCTCTTTTTAGACTGAATGGCGACGGAATTTTTACTTTAAAAATGGACCCATCAGATGTCTACTTGGAGCTGTCAGTGACAGTCGAAAAGATCCGGTAGAAAGTGCGCCTCGACAACTATCATCATCACCATCGACAGCATGACATCAGTGTTCAACACCGATGCTTCTACCATGATTCATTTGAAAGCCTTATTGTAAAGAAAAGAGTAAAGGTGGACGGGGAAGGAACTTAGTGCTAGCTTAACACAATCATTCCGAGTTGCCTACACCTACAGACATTCACTCAGGCGATCTGAATAGAACGCCACTGACATCGGTTGGCAGCCATATCTTGTAGTGTCTGCAATCAGGCACAGTGAGGATCATGCGGTCCTTCATTTTGGAAGGCGAGTAGCCATCTAATAGGAGTTATACACCACAGCTACACGTACGCATAACAATATAGGACCACCAGATGAAAGATCGCTTTTGTCATCTTTCGGAATACCGGAAGGGTAGACATCCCCCTTCGGGGGCAGTCTGTTCAAAGTAAAGCAGTCGTAAAACTAAATTTCACTCCGAAACCTGTAGCCAAGGAACCAGCTGAAGGATTGCTTTTCATCCACTCACACGGGAAAAGCCACGATTCCTAGGAGATTAAAACGAAGTCATTTACGGCAGTGGATCATCTTGGGTCAGTAAAAAGGCGGAAGAAACCCTGTCCAGATATAGGGGTGTCTATTCAGATTTGTGTTCATAACCAACGAGCTGAGCTTCGATTTACTTATCAAACGTCTTGTTGCATATGCGACTTTCCAAAAGTAATTCATCCTAGGCTTACTGATCCCTTAAATTGCCTTTCAGTTGACCAATTGCTCGAATAATTGCATGTGAGACTGCATGTGTGCTTGCATGGTCGATGAATCTAATTAGGTCACCTAGAAAATCAATAAGCTATTGATTAGTTCATGCCAAAACTACAACATGCAGTTGCTAGGACAAACAAGATGCATGGAATTCCAGTGCTGCTCACACAAATTACATCAGTGTCAAAAATATCGAAGGAGTGTGCAACCATACAGTTTGCTTGAAGCCGTCAGTAGACTGGCAATCACTGTTTCCCATAGAAAATTTGAATAAGTGCTGGTATAATAGATGAGCTTTCGGTCAAGGCCATCAATCTCCTAAAATCTTGGATACGGAACGAGACGAAAGGAATTCGGCTATCGGTGTGTGCCTCTGAACTCGTGGCAAAAATTGGTGTGAAAATGTAGACGGCTACTCTTGGATGTTAAACCACTAGGTTGTAAACTATCAAAGAAATAGCAGCAACTCTATTGAGATTGGAAGGTGAATATGGTGGGGGCCAACATGGCCTTGACAATTTTGGAATTTCACAAATCCATAATTAACGTAAAACCTGAAGTATTCAAGTGGTCACGTCCATCATATCCTATCTGCCCTATCTGCTCAGGACCATGATGTCTGTGCGAATATTCTTTAACGCAGCTGAACGTTACCGTGTATCAACTTTACGAAGTGGTAACCAGTGTGGTAATCTTAACAAAAACGCAACTTTGAGGTCCCACATCACTGATTCTAAAGGATAACCAGAGAGGAATGAATGCAACTGGAAGGATGGAAGCGAGAGCCAAGAATCAAAACGGAAACCTCGTGCTTACGAGACGGACAATGGCACCTGCTAAACTGACTTCAAATGTCGCTCCTGCAATCTGTGGTTGATTCAAAAGGCACCTGGATAAACATGTGGGGGGTGAAATCCGCCGGTTCTACCGATAAGCCTCAGTCGTAACCAGCAACAAAGACCCGACGTTGATATCACCCAGCTATCTAAGTGGCGTTCGTCTAAGTTCATGAAACAATAAGTGGGCGTTGGAAAACCTAGAATGAGAAGCTCTGGTGTATATTCTGGATACCAAACGCAAAAAACTACTTTCAAAGATAGAACCTGGAATACATTAGTCATTAAAAAGAAGCTTTGCTAGTTGAAACATTTTACATCACAGTTCTGCACTTGAACCATCAAGTACCTGCTTGACATGCCGGATTTCAGAGCTTATATCCTGTAAGTGGACATCCATGAGTTCAGCTCACACCTGGTGTCTGTCACTTTTACTGCAGCATAATTATTGGAAGTCTCGTTCAAGATATTCTAAACTTAACTACCAGTAAATATAAAGGTGTGAACTTCGGGTCATCTGTGAAGAGGCAGATTTCAAAAGGCACAAAACTCGAGCAAATATTGTTCGCCTTCGGTCACTTGGAAAATTTCTCACTATCAGATACAGAGTATCCATTCTAATACCCAGAAATGAACTTTCTTGGTGAGATTAAACGTTACTGTTGATGCTGTCACTGTAATCGATCCAGAGAAATGACATACAAGCGTTAAGCGTTCATACCATCCGGTGGCTGAATTCAACTAGTTCACCTTTAGGCGGACTTGATACCGGATTTAGAATGCAACCGCCATTACAACAGCAGTGTTGTGAAGGGGTCGTGCAGTGCACGAAAGCCGATCTGTAGAAAACATTATACCCATCACACCTTTCGCGTCATTGGAAAAGGAGGGGAACCGATGACTTTGAGACTGTATCTCAGAACACTCATCCGTTGCATGCATCAGGGTTGAGCTATGGAGAAATCACCTGTTTTATACCCTTGGATGGATCTTTTCCAAAAAAACAGTATCAAGAAGTTGGTCTTGCTGTTGCGAAGAAAATAACTGCTTCATTCTCTGTTGCATGTTCAGTAGTGAACAATCTTTGTGCGTCAAATTTTATGGTGCCTAGATGCAAATCACGTGGAAATGTTATCTCATACTCTACGGAAAGGAAAATCTAATTTGAAGGACACTGTTCCTGATGTTGAAGTATGGGCTAGACGAATTAACAAACACTAACTTTTGCTGGAGTCACGTTCACATCACTCTCGTTTTTGAGCAGTCATCTTCCTGTACTGGCACAATTATTCTCGTGAGTTCACATCAAACGGAGGAAGCACTGGATTCGAGTTTTGTTCCCAGTTCGTCAGCATTGCATATCCTTGTCCGTGCCTGGGGTTTGAACTGTGGACATGTGAGTCAAGTATGTTACCACCAGTCCACTTACGCGTGCTGGACGCGTATGAGTTTTCACATCTGAGCAGGCGAGCATGTTCACGCTCCAGTGATGTGGCAGGTTTGGTTGACGACTGACTGTTCAAATGAGAGTGATATGAACGTGAATTCCACAAATCCCGCTTCTACCTACAACCGAATTCTACCTCGCCACGTTGCCAAAAGAAATGATTGGTCATAGTGTGGCGCGTAACAGTGCAGTCAGTAGCTGAGAAGCTATGCTTTCCGCCAAGTGAACTGCCATACAGAAGTAACTGGTAAGCATTCAGGAGATTTCGCGGTCTCTGCCACGCATGGTGAACCTAGGCTGAAAAGCCGGGAAACACTGCGCAACTGTTTCACCCTCAACGGGAACCAAAAACACATCTTGACCTCATCTTAGAAGACGAAGTCTAGTCCATTAATAAAGAGGCAATTAGGCACCAAGTTACTTTGTACTGTTGAGAGTTTGGTGGCCATCGTTCTGTTAAAGCCGGTCCAGAGGACTGTGGGTTAGGATCCCTCTGGTTATTGGTTAGATGTGTAATCTCATGCCACCTATTAGAGCTAAAACGTTTTTGCTGTTCTCTTTGCCCAGGACAAAGGCGAATTTGGTTGCTGAGTATTAGAAAGAACCAAAACTTTCCATCCATTTTCCGGATTCCTTGGATCATCTTGAAGCCTGTATTCGGAACTCCTGAATATTTCACCATTGCCCCTCAAGACATAAATCCATATTTGAGTGAATGAATTTTCGTTCATGACTTTTTTTTAACACTTCTGAGCTCAACATACCACTGATCTTATGCCGCTGTTAGTGTATGTAAGTGGATCACCATTTCGAGCAATGGTCGCTGGCTTGTTCGCTGAGCACAGCCACTAACCCAGCGCTAAGCACAACGAAGCACTGATGATGTCAGCTCGATTGGTGATGAAACGTTTGTAACCCAATTGCCCAGCTCAGCGAACAAACCATCTACACTACCTGAGCTACCGACATTCTCCTCTATAGATTTCGAGCAAGTTGAGGACACTGTCAATCTTACCACATTATGTGACATGTCTTACTGTGTCACAGTAGCCTGAGAACTCGCACGAGCGTTGTTTCTTGTTATACACTGTAACAAGTTAACTGAATGTCGGAGGAAACAACATATCAACAGTACACGTGACAATGTTAGCGATTTCAATGCCTGATCATATGTCCTCGTCTTATTTACTGGACTATTTATGTGTACTACCTGACGCAAGATTATTGATAACTAAACAGTGTTGTGAATATCGTCAGTTTGTTTCAGATTGACGGACATGTTTCCGATACTTCTTGTTCAGATCACACCAATCCCGAGTGTTCGAATGCTTTGTTGGTTTCCTGTCATGATTCGTATTAGTCGAATTTTGGAGATATCGATCACCTGGTTTGTTCTAATTCCGAGCCACTTGGTTTGTGTTTCTTTGTTTCTGTGCAGAGTAGTCCAATGTATTGCTGCACGATGTAGCCGGAAGTAAAGCCAACTGTTTCTAGGCTATGAGCAAGTTAAATGAGACTTGCTAGAGAGCTAAAAGGAAACGGTTTTCACTTGGTCCAGACAACTTCTGAAACTCCCACATAATTTTGTATGGGGAGATTTAAGCGATCAGCTGTTTTCAAATTTGATTGAATTAGGGATGGAAATTCCATATTTTACCCTTAGTATTTTACTTTCGATCCTCTTTTTGCCTACAGTCGTCTTTTTCAGCGGTTTTTTAATCCAACACAGTTTCCCGCGTGTCTTTTCCAATTTCCTCCGACCCTTCTCTGCTGCCATATTCTCCGGCTACTGCCTCCCACACTGTATGAGCCCTGTTGGTCGGCTGTACTCCATAGCGGAGTCAGGTGTCTTGCCTGTAAATATATAACTGGAAAAATTGCACAACTCAGTAGGACTTTCGGTCGACTACACAGGCAAATATGATGACAATGAGCAAAAGTGTGTAGGAATGGAATTTCTCTTTTGCTCAAATCTGTAATGGTTCAAAGAAATTGCGTTTTCGAAGAAGATACAACCGGACCCAAAAATTCCAACCACTGACCCTTTTTTGGGATACATCAGGTGTTGAGGTGGACAGGTGACCCTCAGGCCGTCTACACACAGCCAGGTGTCTGCCAACCGATTCGCTAGAACACAATCTACACCCAGTAAAATTATGTTGGCTCGTTTCTGACCAAGGATAGATTGAGTAGCTAAAACAGACCTATCGTTTGGAACCAACCCGTCTGATCGGTCAACTAGCAATGAACGCTTCTTCAAGTATGTTCTAGCTGGTGTGTCTGTATCGGCGCAAGTGATTTGTACTTAAATTTATACAATAGCGCCGTGAGTATAGTTCATCAGTCACACCGACGACATAATGTCCAAAGAAGATCCCAGAAAGTCGTTATTGACATGTGAGAAACTAGGTCTTTGAAGCAGTCCACATAAGAGATCATCTGGCGATCGATAAACCCGAGTAGCATCAGTTCGCTATCGGTATTACCGACGGATACGCAAGCATGTGTGCCACTCGTAGCTGAATTTTCAACCTCAATTGGAAAAGGAGTGTCATTCCAAAAATACTGCAGCCTTCAACAAAATATCCATAATCTGAATATCCTCTAAAAGCGGAAGACTGTCGGAATTCATTTGAACGCTGATTGTTGTGACAGTTTTGATTCAGTCGTCTATATGTGGCAAAGAAAACTGGTCGGGTTCCAACTTTGACGCTCAGTAACGCAAAGAGATGATAAACTTCCTTCCAGTGTAATTTGTTTGTGATTTTGATTAACTTTTTTTTAAAGCCGCAGTCAGTAGTGAGTAGCCTGCCTCTTTAAGAATAAAAATGGATGTTGGCCAAAAATTGATGAGAGGAAACTCCGGTAGAGACAGCTGCCGGTTCCATACATCGCCAGCACCGTAGTGTCGAAGAGCTCATGACCAGAAACTAAGGGCTTTCCATTGGGTAGGGGAATCGGTTCTGTTTGCACAAAAAGGTGTGAAAGAGGGGGATCATGTGAGCTAGTTGATGCACACAATTTACTTCAAAACAGCAGTGGTAGCTTCTGTCTGTGTGCGTCAGAAAATTAGGGATTGCATACTACCTTGACTTCATTACAGCCAGTATGATTGATCTCGACGTGATCTATTGCCACAGAGATCCAAGTGGTCATTTGAATCAGTCAATGAATTAGCTGGAACGGTGAACCGCGGGAGACCAAATTCCTCCTGTTGTGGTTCTGCAAGTTAGCCAAATAAGAATGCAGAAACGAAAGACAGTAGGAGGTCATAGATCGATGGTTCTCTAAAGATTTCGAAGCTTTCTGATTAATCAGAAATGATCAATCACCCTACGTGATACTGAAATTTAATCATAGGAACAAAACCTGGCTGATACTACAAATATTGCCGTTGGATAGAAGAGTGGAAGTCAGTACTGCGACTTTCTTGGTGCCTTACGAGGGTAACCCACAAGGAGACTTGGTCTCAACCAGACAAAAACCACTATCATTTTGAAGGGTACATCGGGTCATCGGAAGCCTGCATCAGTTTCTTAGAGTGTTCCAGGAATCACAGGAGTGTGTCTGAAATGGCACAGCAATGCACGTTTAAGTCCCAGGTGATCTTGTCCCCTCTCTTTGTTCGGCGACCAGGTGAAAAATGCAGTCTTCCAAATTTTTATCCGTATGTATAAAGACAATACACAAATGATCCATTCTGCTAACTTGTTACGGGGTATATGTACTTTGGGCTGAATTTCCCGCTTTTGTCATTTAGAAGCTGTGTTTCCAACTAAAGCCACGGCAAGGTATAATGGAAACGGTGTTACGTCATCCCTATACTTCGTGCAGCTTACGGTGACGATAATGTCCAAACTAATTTACGGTTCCCTAAGTTGTTGGCTGCCAGTGTCAAGTTTTCCAGCACTTTCTAAATTTATAACCTGGTAAAAGCACAGTCAGCAGTCGCCCAGCATAGTAATGGTCACTGAGTGAACGCCTGGGGACAAGGGTCGAGTGAAATCTAAGACTGACCAAGCAGTTACCATGGCAGGCTGTAGTAGGACAAGTCGTGGGGGGTTCATCCTCCTCCTCCTCATCATCATCATCATTGACAGCATGTCATCAGTGTTCAACACCGATGCTTCACTGCCATATCATGTGAGCTTATTTACACTGAATTTATCAGGAACGGTATTGGCGTTTCCAGGAATTTTGACGTGGTCCGATGAACATGTTTGAACTTAATGCGTATGCATACACAATACCTTGTCACGTCTGCCGGTAATAATGTGAGCATATTTACACTGAATTTATCAGGAACGGTATTGGCGTTTCCAGGAATTTTGACGTGGTCCGATGAACATGTTTGAACTTAATGCGTATGCATACACAATACCTTGTCACGTCTGCCGGTAATAAAGATAAGACGGTTGCCATAAGTACACCAAGGGTGAGTAGGCACCTTCTTATTCCATTGACCTTTAACCTGTATAGAGGTTCATTCATTAGCCAAAAAGCAGTGCTAACACTCTCCGACTGCCCATAGATAACACGGATAAAAGAAACAGAAAGCGAGTGGGATGAGATCATTAGGTGAATCGAATCACTACTGAGTACTTGAACAGTTGGCTCCTCCAGAGTTTCAACCACCCTCCGAAACGTCGAGATTTCCCTTACGGGGTATTCTTCCGCGATGGGAAACCACTGATGTACATCGTACCATGCGAGAGGGAGAAATGTACAGTGAATGAGTTGATATGCTTGGAAAAATTGCTATGGTTATGTAAGGTGTGGGTGCCCAACTGCGCAATCCTGTAGCGTGTATCTGTAATGTAATTCGAATGAATAGACCGCGTCGGCGCCAGTGACTTTGCGCAGCTGGGCCAAGTTACCTGATGTCACTGGTGGCCTTGATTGGTGACGAAACGTCTGCTAGCTAACTTCCTAGCTAGCTTCCTAACTCTCACGATCCTTGTAAATCAAAGTCGAGACACTGAGTTTGTTTTTAGAAACACTTCCTCCGCAGCGTCCATTCACATGAGGCACCACCTGCGGTAAAATGGCTTTATAGGACTGGCTGTCAGGACTTACCGAAGGTGAATGCTTCCATAATGACCCAACGTTTCAAGGTAGTGACCTACGAACCGGTTCTAGGGGATTGATTGATATCAAGCACTGTTCATGAGAGCAAATTGACAAACAGCTTCACCTGACATGACACTGCACCATACCTGAAATATTCACGGCAAGCTAGATGTGATAAAATGAAACTTTGAGTTTCAGGATTTTGCATGTCCTCACACACATCCTTACACATCCTTATTTTACATATCCTCATTCGTATGCTTCCTTCAAAGTAGCCAAGTCTTCATCTAAGCTATCCGATTAAAACGACTGGACACCAGTGTTAGTCCATACCTTAATTCAAGTTTGGGGTTGCACCATTCCTTTTCTGCAGTCCATACATTCGATACCGCAGCGTCTTCCGAAGCAGTCGCAAATTATCTGTTGGGACAATGGTTTGCGTTTTTAATGTGTGGCATCACGATCACTGACTAGCTGTGGTCATCCTATGTGTTGAATCTAACTTGGTCTTGGGATGATTCCTCCATTCATTTGCTTACTCTGCCTATGTACTTTTGACTCTCCACTCGTTTTGCTTACCTGTACCCGCCACTCACCTTGCCACAAAGGCAGCCCCGTCCGACACTTGTGTATTGGCATGCGTGTCTGTGTGTAAATGTGCGCTGCTGACCTACTTACCCATATGGATTCATGTTCCGTTTGCAGAGCCTACCTTGACCCGTTTTCTCATGAGTTCCGTATGATAGCAAGACCAATGAGAATCACGAGACCGTCGTCGGAAGGGGAGACCGCAACCCACGCTACTGAGCCATCATCGCCTTTGTTGGGTATGCGGACGCTGATACTGCACTGTGCCGGACAGTGACAGAACTGTGGACTTGTTGACGCTAAGAACGTGAACAATTGAAGTTTGATGTACACATTTGCTTACCCTTGTGTAAATAGTACCGTATAATTGCGAACTTAATTCTTCCTTTTGATATTCAGGATTGTCGAACCTACGCGTCCTTCAAAGTTCCGTATCGGGATCCTCAACACTAGGTCGCTTCTTTTGACATATTCTTGTCTTTCATGCCAGCTTTTCTTCTTTAGCCCACATAGATTCAGCTATCCCCAAGGTAAGCTATCTCCCAAGAACTGATTTCAGAAAACCGGATGTTTTCTACTGTGATATGTCTGTCGTAGGCAATAGGACTTGTGAAAAGCAAAAGATTGTTTTTTATTAAGTTTCTTCCATCATTGTGTTCTGTCCATTTCTTCACTGTGGATTTTCTGCAAGTAAGTAACCTACTCACATGCAGAAACAGTAGAAGCCAGAAAATGGGATATTTTCCAGATAAGCTCCACCAAAAAATTAACCCCCACCACCCAAAAAGATGAGAAAAAAGGGGATATGAATTTTGTGCTTTTAGTTTTTATTGGAGAGGGTGAAATTGGGACGTCATTAATAATTTGCATGAAAGTTCTGCTTTTCGGTACCTTTGCATCCAAACGAACTCACACAAGTGGTTGCCCACTAAAGATCGGTATGTGCCGCATCGACATTTATTCTGCATCTTGTAGACGTGACGAACTCACCAAGTGGTTGCCCACTAAAGATCGGTATGTGCCGCATCGACATTTATTCTGCATCTTGTAGACGTGCCAAAGGGATTCAATGGTTTGTGTGTGAGCTCCAGTCGTTGGATCCACAAAGTTTTCCGTATGATTAACCGTTTCATGAGTATAATCTATGTCAATCATCGTTTCAATTTCTTGTTATGGTGCCCACATATCGGAAATGATGATTGAGCCGTGAGCGATGCAGGCCTGGATTGTGTCCATCAAAGTGGCCGCAGTTCGATCTGGCACTGCATGCATGAACACCCCTTTGGTTTCCCGGCAGATCCCCCCAAAATTCACTGCTGGGGAAGGACTCGCCCTGTGTGGTTCTTACGGCGAGATATTAGCGTTTCATCGAACTCGACATGTAGACCTGGACTGCCGATAGCTGTTGGAGTCTGCAAAAGCCGCCAGGCGTAAACTTCGCCAAGAAAGTTCTTCCAGTCAACAGCGGTCGTGTGGCTAATAGAGCAGAATTTGACTTTCGCCAAATTTTTAAACCAGCAATACATGGATGGAGTCACTGTCCTAAACTTCATCATAGGCCGCTGCAGCCAAGTTCCCTTTCGAAGACCCATTTCTTGCCGGCACTGTCGGGCATTACACCTCCACCTGTCAGAAACAGTTGAAAGTGTCATTTGGTGGCCATTGTTGTATAAACGCTGCTGATGGATCACTCTGTGGCGTTGCGAATAACGTATTGCCGTCTCCTTGTCGTGAACGAGGGTTGAAAGCGTCAGAAAGTTCACTTAAGGTTTTACGTTCGAACGGAGAAAATTTTGCACAAATCGAGCCTAGATGCGGATGGGGAATTGTTTTCATCAAACATCGGTCAAGGTTGTGTGCGTACATTAAATTGGAGCTGGCAGAAAGTGGCGGGGCTTAGCTTTTCACACATGCACTTTTTGCTTTAGTGGTGGGGCTTATCTGGAGAAGATGCAGAAAATGAAACTGAAGAGTCTTTTTCGATTAACTGCCTTACCGGTTGAAAATGATCTCCTAAGCAATGATTTATTAGAGGATTTGGGCATGTTATCATTAGCCCAATGTACATAGTTAAAAATCTTGTCAAGGCAAGCTGTTCAGTTGGATGCAGGAATCACGAGGCATGATTGAGTTGCCTCCTCCTGACATAAAATACGGTCCACAAACGTATTGCCTACAACGCACAAACTCTTCAGCCTTTCTTGTGAGGCTGCCAAGCAGACAGCCCAAGCGCAAATCTACACAGCTTTGCTGACGCTTACAGAGGGAAACCACTTGAAAATTTGAACCGCTTTGCTCAATCTTTGATCGATTAAACAATCATTGATGCCAGTTGTTCCGTTAAGAGCAACGCTTTTCAACCGGCGCCTAAAAATGATGGTGGCTAAGAATTCCTGATGAATTGTAGACTGGTTGCGCTGCACTCGGTACTCACAGTAGAGCAAATACAAAGGTCAAAGGTGTGACCGTAAACTAATTAAGTACAAAGCTGGAGGGCGGATTACACACAGGGCCTAAGTTCAGTCTTTTCTGCAACGTGGAGGCGTTCACAGCAAAGCAGTCGAGCAGCATTGCTTACGGGCAAGCCCACGCAGTATTGGTACAAATTATTCCATCACCTGCATCTTAAAGCCCCTGAGTTTCCTTACAAAAGCCCGTAATAACTTGCAATCACACCCGAAGGTAACCATGCCAGAAGTGGTTTTCTACGGGAAGCAATGATCAGACACTAACCGCACTCTCCGGAAATAAACTTCCTCAAAGATTTAGGGTGCATTCCTTGGAATAACAGTAACAGGTTCACTTTTAGAACATTGTAAAAACGACTGAATACGTTTCACACGCGTGTAAGAAAGTTAGTGTGTGTGGGGTTAACCACTTTTCGCGTACAGGCTTGAAATTCTTTCCTATTTCGATAAGGAGAGATTATCAGTGGCATTTGGACGAATATGACTTGTTTGATTTAAATGCGCGAAGAGTGGGTGAACAGTGTAGAACAGTGTATTTGTCCTCTGAGGCCGAACTTCCTGCGCTCTCTATTATTTAGTGCGGTGTATGAAGGGCAACAGAAGTCCAGCTTGTCTTTTCACGCAGATATAATGGACAATAAGTGCCTTGAGTCGTAAAGCAACAGTGTAGTGTACTTGCATGCAACAAAGTGGATACTATAATGTACTATCAGGCTTGGCAGTGGCTTGGTTTTTCACCAACAAGGGACTATGATGAAAGTTGCCGTTCGGTAATCTTCCACGAAAACAGTTGTCAAGTCTAAAATTTCTGGACCAATTTCTCAAGTCACCTTGAGCTCACACCGCCAGGCCTGTAAATGGCACCTTATAAGGTGGTGGGAAAATAACTGTCTTTCCATTTGTGATTGGTTACGGCCACTCTAAAGCTATCCTTTCCACAGGGTTTCTAACACGCCAGCACCTACATAGAATAGTTCCCTTTGACGCTGTACAGGAATGTGTGCTCTCAAAGCTAGCAGAAACGCCTCAGCGATCCACTAGTAGTTAGAAGATACATTTAGGCGTTCCGAGTTTCCTGAAATCTCATTCCGTACGCGATCGTCACTCTTGAATTAAAGTGTATTGATGACAGGCACAGATGTTACTCATGTAGCGCTTTATTTTGGTTCCTGCTATACCAATGTCAGCTTATTCCACGCCGAATTGCCGCTCTGAGACAGGCGTTGGATAGCAATCCAGGGTTAGTCCTGCAACCAAGTCAGCCTGCGCTGAAAAGTTGAGGGGCATATGTGACTGTTTCATCTTGGTTGGAAATCAGCAGCGATTAGCAGTTCACGAATCTCTATGGAGATATGAACTCGCGAATTCCCGGTTAGACTTCGAGAAACACCATTCGGCAACGACTTGCTGGTCAGCAGTATAATTACCTTGTGCTTAGATTTTAAACTGACACCCTTCTTTTCGTCGGTCAGACCACCTCACATGATCGTTCGCTTACCGGCTATTCGAGTGGTGACGATACAGCGTTCAACTGCTGACCGTTATGCTCCGGGTTCTTAGCATTTCAGGTTGCTGAGACGAGCACAACTGAATGGGGAATGGGACGACTTCACAGCGCTTTTCGACTCCCATGCACAGCATGACCTCATTTGTAGCAGGAACTCTCTGGTGGAGTTCCTTGTACCATGGGTGAAAGAAAGAGCGCTTTCGCATGAGAGAACGCCCATTACGGACCACGAGTAAAATGGCTGCGAACAGTCTGGCATGAAGACAGAAACTCAGTTGAATAGAGTTTGCGAAGCCCGTTGATCTCATTTCCTAGTTAGAGTCTGGATAGCTTACATCGACAAACAACACAATTGGACAACCCACAATTTCGACTCCATGCACAGCATGACCTCATTTGTAGCAGGAACTCTCTGGTGGAGTTCCTTGTACCATGGGTGAAAGAAAGAGCGCTTTCGCATGAGAGAACGCCCATTACGGACCACGAGTAAAATGGCTGCGAATTCTCTGGTGGAGTTCCTTGTAGTGAGTTCCTTGAATGAAAGAAAGAGCGCTCTCGCATGAGAGTTCGCCTATTACGGACCACGAGTAAAATGGCTGCGAACAGTCTGGCATGAAGACAGAAACTCAGTTGAATAGAGTTTGCGAAGCCCGTTGATCTCATTTCCTAGTTAGAGTCTGGATAGCTTACATCGACAAACAACACAATTGGACAACCCACAATCTCCCACTGAGATGTTCATCAGCTGCGAGAGTGACGCTTTGAGCTGAAAACACATGCTACCTACGAGTTTAATCCACCTTATACACTGTTGCATGAGTATCAGTTTGGTTAATGTAGTCTTGTTCACTGATGTAGTCAACCAACAGCTTCTGCTTAGTAACTCGACCGACTGGCAATGAAGAGTGTTGACTATCTGCTAGTCAAAAGTCATGCGTTGTGAGATGCTAGCACTTCTCTTACTGTGCTTGGTCTCGAACACAAAAGTATGGTGTCTCACATGGGACACAATATAAATTAATGACCAATACGGTCAAAAAGGAGAGGGTTAATTGGGCAGGGTCAGCTCTAGTGCATTCAGACGGTCGCAGCGTTATGACTGGTAGGCCTCGCAGGGACAGCCGTGACCTTTCTTTCTCAGCGGTATGCTGTGCAATCAACGGCACTCTAGTTATCTCAGCCTGCCACATGACTGTTGTAAATCGTTTCACTCCAACAATCCTTACACTGGGTTCCAACTGTAACACGACCTATCCCGATTACTTGTTTTGGTTCAAAGAACTGAACTCAAGACTGGTGTTCACAAAATTTCCTACCATTCCGTGTTTTCCCCGTAGTCGCATCTCATATTTTCTTCGACCTGATCACTCCTCTGTATACTGGTATTCAAATAAACAGTACTTTCAAGCGTGCCAGCTGTAATTTCGTCCGATCTCAGAGACCATTTCAAGGCGACCATTTACAAAGGTAGTCCCCAAAAGCCATGTCTCACACGCACGCTCAACCTACACCTTGCCTTTTCAGCAGCTCATAACCGAACCATACTGTTGGTGTTCTCTTTCATCTGAGCACTCAAGCTTCAAGTGTGTGGAAACAGAGTAGGTTTTTCCAAAAGACTGATCCAGTGAGTGGTCGTCTCTGTCAACTCTTATTTGCACTGACAGGAGAAATAAGCTACTTTGGTCAAGAGCTTGCTTGCAATCTACATGATGTGGGCAAGCCTAATGGCTCGTTTTCCGGCATTCACTGATTCCACCTGTATGTGGGCACAACCTACTGCTGTCCGAACACCCACGACGCAGTATCGCAAGTTGAGTAGGGTCTGAATAGGGGGCTGATAGTGACCCAGTGCCGATCACAGTTCAGTCCTGTTCAGATGTGCTCTAAAATAAGCCTATTTACAGCTCATTGGTAAAAATAAGGTGCGGCAGTGTTGAAAAAATTTCACTAGTGGTAAATTATGCTGCAAAATAATGTGAAATTTTATTTTCAAACATCCAAAGATGCACATTCTGATCAGTATGTATCGTGAAATTCCGCAGGCACGAACAAAAAAGGATTGATTTGGGTTTCCAAATTGAAAAATATGATGAGGATGATGATCACAAAGGATTAATTTGACAGAAGAAAAATGAGCGTCACAATGTGACTTACTGCTGTGCTGCACATAGCATGGCTCAATCCACCTTGCAGGAGTGCGTGCTACTATGGAATGATTCAGTTCTGTTTTTTTATTGGGTTCTATGGAGCTAAATCAAGCTTTAAAGTCACTATGTCACGACTCCTTCATGAGGTTTTGCTCAGAGGCTTATCTTTACATAGTTGAAGGCCGTACGAGCAGCCTTCGTAATATGACTTGTAATTTATTGGAGAATCTCATGCCGAAAAGCTTCCTCTTTGTTTCCCCCTTCAGCTGACCCACTCCTCTCACTCATTTTAGTTTCTTGTCTTTCTAGTTTCTACTGGGTTAGTCTGGGACAACTACCTTCTAGACAGACACCTATCACGATCTGTTTAACTTGTTATCTGCGAAGATATTACCTGTAGTATCAGCTTGTTTGGCTCAGAGGTTCAAACTTGCCTGTGGAACAAGCAACATTTGGTATCAGCGCATTCCGTATGCACGTTTCGCCTAAATTGATAGAAGTGAGTCCAAATAACGGATGCGACCAAGGCTTTCTCGTTGTTCGTTTGGCTGGTACTTGTTTGACCGAATTAGCTAGGCGAATTGAATTCATTGAACGGGATGCAGCATAGGTCCCGTACATTCAGTTCGTACTTTGGCTAACTGATTTTCAGATGGTCCGGCCTCAAGCCTGGCTTTATAAGTTGAGATGCCTTTTTAGACTACAGCTTGTGTGAATCATAACCAAGTTTGTCAGTGGTCATAAAATGACCGATCGATGATCGATCGGTCGATGACCTGTAGTCATTTCAATCAGTCTTGGAATTCACTGGCAATTTAATTACTGTAAAGTCTTCGAGTTTGTCCCTTACAATTCACATATGTAGTGTAGTTTATACGTGTGTAGATCACCGTAATTTGAGAATAGTTTATATTTCTGTCCCGTTTGTGCGCTGTTATAAGTCGTCACACCGGATACTTCACTTTTCAGTTATGTGATAAAACTGATACCGTTAGTATTGATCGCCTGAAATTGGCTTATCCCGACTGTATTGATCCAACCTCAAAAGTAACAGACCTACCTAATTGCAAGCTCAAATCCGACTCAACGGAATCAACACCGACCTCGTCGTCAGCCCAGATCACTCCGACTACTAGCACACGCATTACTCGTTCGGGCAGACCCGTCCACTGGCCAAACCGTTTCGTCACAGGTTAGCATTACCTACCATCTCACTGGCACCTAATTTTCTCCTTCGCTAGGGCGAGAGTATTTGTAGAGGTCACTCATCTGATCGCGCGTCACAAACACTCAAACCACGTGATAATTCCTGTCCCACTTGCAACCTTAGCCGACAATGTGTACACTACAAATTCTCATCGATTTTTGTTTACACGGCTACCAATTGCGTCACACGCCAGGCTTATGATCTTCATTCAGCACATCAGGTCAAGTTGTATTCATGTTCGTTCAATCGTCAAACACGACGGGACACTCCTTTCTTCACACTGCACACAATGAATGGGCGTACAACTAGGCTCGACACACACACACACACACGCACAGGACAGGAAGTCAACAGAGCTCCGCAAGTTTCCACGGGCAACACGTGTAGCAGCTGTACTGCAAAGAAGACATGTCCCGTGTCCGGAACTTCACTCAGGAACTCTCAACAAGTGTCCTCACCTTTTGGCTTATTCCACTCTTCGCATTTTATCTATTTTTATCAAGTGCACCTAACTATTGTGTTGATCACATTCTAGTAAGACAGATTTGTTAGTGCTTATTACCTTCTGATAATCAACTCAATTATGTCACAACTAGGGCACTAGTACATTTTATCTTTCTTTCGCTGGGTAGTTTAGTCGATCAGACAGCTATTAGTGGAACCAGTCCACTAACGGGAGGTAGCTACCCGGGGACAATTTTCCATAATGCGACTGCCTGGAGAGCAACTGCATCGATATCCGAGGAGTTAAAATTATACGTCGGCAAGGTTGTAAGGCCACCCCCGCCTTTCCTCAAAACTCGACTATTGTTGAAAGTAAGAAGTGATTTTTATTATCAGAAACTAGCGCGTTCCGATAAAAGCCGAACTCAGGATTTACAAGAGAGTGATGATTCAAGAGAGTAAAGCACAGAAGTGACACATGAATGTTCGATTCATCGAAAGAGTTTTTAATTATGTGCTCTAGACATTTTGGTTGATAGTCTCTGTAACAGTTTCAGGTAATTTTAATATGTGTCCGAACAGCCATTTGACCCATGTTTCTCCACTCCATTCTTGGAGCAGTCGTGTGGTTGCGTTTTTTATACTCAATGTGTTCGTATAGTCTATGAATCTTTAATTTAGTTGGGATCAGAAATGTGAGTTTGTCAGTTCGGAGACCTTCAAGGGTTGTATTTAACCAGGGGTTGAGGATTTGAGGCGTACGACTTGCTGATCCGGTTGTTCCAAACGTCCTTCCCTCATGAGTACCCTGACAGCCAGGGACACTACTCACCGTCATAGTGTCTGAATCCACGCATCAGAGTATTTGTACCGTTGCCGATTTGGAAGCTGAATGGTGCTCTTTCTTAAGGACCTCAACATGGTAGAAATTTTTGGATAATCCCCGCTGCATTACCACTGGCAATCAAAAGACAGGAGCATTGAAAACATTATACCAGTAGACAAAAGGTCTATTCCAACCAGTTGTTTGTGTTTTCAGCGTGAGAAATGGACGGATTCGCCATATTGAACAGTTAAGGGTCGCCATGTCTGGTAAGTCGATAAACGTCTTCATGCTGAGAGTGATCGATTTTGTGGAAGCAATATTCTGAGCATAGTTTCCGCTTTGGTGTCTTAAAAGTGAAATGCAAAGTGAAGCTGAGCTCATTTGACTGCTTCAAAGTGGGACTCGGTTACTTTGAGCTTCCTGAACCTAATAAAACAGTACACTTTGGTTCACTTGACCGCCTAGTAGCGAACATTTATAGTTCCGGGCATTAGTACAACACAATGAAGATTTTCTGGCTCCAAATAGGTTTGGTAATAGCGTCACACAAAAAGTCCATAAATTACCTTACCTTGAAATGTCTCCTTACCTTGATGAAAATGTTTCAATAAAGGCACCCTCCTTATTGGTCAAGGGTCAAGTTTACAATGCTGCGGTGTGTTCCATATTGCTATATGGATCAGAAACCTGGCCGCTGAGCGCCGAGGACATCAAAAGACTTCCAGTGTTTGACCATCGATGTCTTCGGAGCAGTACCCGAATCTGGTGGGGACACCGGACTCGCAGTTTTGAAGTTCGCCTAATGGTATTTGGGAAAAGTTACTCACCCTCGATAGATGAACTGATCACACTGCATATGTTGCACTGGCTTGGCCACGTACTGAGTATGCCAGTCGACCGACTTCCTCGAAGAGCTCTTTTCGCACAACCATGTGAAGGGTGGAAGAGAGCCAGAGGCGGTCAAACAATGACTTGGCAGCGAAGCATGAAAGCCATTGTCAGCAAACTCAGCTGCGTTGGTCATTGCCGTCTTCCTGGATGGGGACCCCGAGACGGGCCATATCAATGGTTAGAGACAATAACAGACATGGCCCAGTCGCGCCCTCAACGGCGCTCGTGCGTCCAAACTATTGCCTTCAAATCATAGCTCTCTTCCCAATCCCCCCACTTAACAGTTAACCTAAAGTGCTGTATTTACGCACCAATTTATCACCTCCCACCTCTAATCCACTTACCCACCTCCTCGAATCATCGGTGAACGGAACTGTGGTAGCTACAGCCAATGTACGACAAGTACGCGGTTATTACAGCTGGTGGGTTTCGTAACAGGGTATGTGCCATAACTCACCGTGCGTATTCACACCAAAAGACTTTGCCCAGACAACGTTTCAAATCATTCAAACAATTTATCAGCTGTGGACCGTTTACCATATGCACACTGCTTCCAGATACTACATTTTCAATCACTGGAAAACGAGTGTCAGACATAGAGCCAAGCCTTGGAAACAATATCATGTTCAGTTCGTTTGGAAACTGGGTAGCTGTGCATTGAAGGCGATAGCTTTGACGTATGAGCGTTTACTGTTTCAAGAGGTTCATTGGTGGACGATAGTGAGTATTGGAACACGTTTCCAATGTGCGTCGATAAACAATCAGTTAGTTCAATACACACTTTGCATATAGGCTTTTTAAGTGCATTAATGCATGGTCTGGATATCGTTCAAATAAAAATTGCGTCTAACGAGTCCTAGTTTGAAAACGTCATCCTCTGTTAGAAGGACGATTGAAATAAACGAGCGGTCTTTATGAAGACCACTACCGCAATGCTATGGAAGCTGGGAATTTTCAGCCTTCCACTTATCCGGAGCAATGGATATGTGTCGTTAATATCAACTATTACGTGTGCTCATTCGTTGAATTCGGATGTTGTAACCAATTAGCTCAACCTTCCCACCTGACGAACCTTTGGGAGTTCAGCTGTGCCATTTAATTGTTACATGTAACCGTTTAGGAGTAGCGGCCTGGATGTGATCAAAACGTGTATACGCAGGGCATATTACACCCTGGGGGGCGAGATTGCCCAAGTGGTTAGAGCGCGAATTTACTGAACAGAAGGTCCATGGTTCGAACCCGACCTCTACCACTCGACTTCCTCTGTCTAGGCTTGGGCAACCTGGCAGTATTCCAGCCCTCGTGCTTCCTCCGAGTGGCATGGCAGATAGGCACCGGAAGGGTGTTACAGCTGATCGAAATATTACATCCTGACTTTGGCTTTTTTCAAACTTACTTGTTGTTGGTTGCGGTTGGTTTTTTCCGAGTGTACATCGCGGTTTGCTTCTGTTTCCATCCTGTATATACTAAAAGAGTTGAAAAAAAAGATGTGTGTGCAACCGGTGACAGGTATGATTCATATTGTTTGACAAGCCTGCTGCAGCGCTTAGCGCCCCCTCCTAAACGATCTGTGGCAGATGCGCTGGATGAGTCAGTCTAGTCTCGTGTTGCTTTTCTAATTTTCATGCGCTTTTGCCTGTCGTTTAAACACAGTACAGTGTTGACTTTTCAGTGTTACAGTTACTACTCGTTTTAGTTCCAATATGACATAGAACGGCCGCATAACAGTGGTCTTTTCCGATGACCTCAGACCAGACTAATACCAGGGAAGAATGCCACAAGAACGAAACTTCTGCAAGTGACAGAAAAACAACAACAGATTTCCCAATACCTACAAAAGACAGTCGAATGATCTGACAGTTGCTAACCACAGATAGACTGTTATAAATCAGTCGAGCCGGTTAAGCGTACCTTGACCACCCTACCTTCGTGACAAGACGCACAAAACCACGTCTTAGCCACAATCTACCAGGTAGGCGCTGTTGTGGGTATCCGTGGCTAGTGAGCACGCAGCCTACCATCCACAGGTAACCTTTGATGAGGGAAACTCCTCATAAGGAGGCCGGAGTTTTTAACTCCGCCTTGTACCGTGAGTCTGTGGCGGCTACCCTCCTCTCTACTTACCCCGGGAACTAATTTCATTGGTACATCCACATAGACTGTCTATTATCTTGTTTACCCCACAACCACGAGTACGTTGAGACATAGAGCCCGGAAGTGTTCACAACCATGTTCTTTCCGACCAAGTCATCCGACTCCTTAGTCATTCGTCGGAAAACTCACGGGCCGAACTATAAAGGTGAGCAAAGTTCTCAACCCTACTCATATAGCTCGCCGCCTTACAATCGTCGACAAACCCTCCGGTTTCAATTTTCTGGTAGACACTGTGGCTGACATCAGCATTATACCCGTAACTGCCGCCTCCTGCAAACCCATCGCTTCTTCTTTTACACTAACGGCCGCGAATGGTTCTCCAATTAAAAATTACGGATAGCGCACTCTACGACTAAACCTTGGGTTACTTCACGATATCCCATGGATCTTCGTAATTGCTGACGTCCAGCATTCCATTATCGGCGCGGATTTCCTCAGTCATTTCAACCTTTTGGTAGACCTTAGACGACAACGTCTTATTGACGCAAATACTCAACTGTCTACGAAAGGACATTCTACCGTCCTACCCTCCATCTATCCAATCACAGGTTTTAAAAGCGACGATTCACGCACTACTACATCAATTTCCAGATTTGACTAAACCAAATTTCCATGACCCCAGACCGAAACACTCCGTTGTTCATCACATTCGTACGCATGGTCCTCCGGTTTTTACACGTCGACGTCGTTTGGCTCCAGAGAAATTACAGTTAGCCAAAAACGAATTCCAACACATGCTTCAGCTAGGTATTATCCGACCTTCTCAGAGTATGTGGACTTCACCCCTCCATATGGTTCCCAAGCAGTCATCTTCCGACTGGCGCCCTTGCGGAGACTACCGAGCACCCAACAATGTTACCATTCCTGACCGTTACCCCATCCCAAACCTTCATGACTTTTCTTCCAAATTTCACGGATGCACCTTGTTTTTCCCGCATTGACATTCCCCGTGCTTACCATCATATCCCTATACACCCTGAAGATGTCCATAAAACTGCTATCACCACGCGACTTTTTGGGTTATTTGAGTTTTAATGCATACCTTTCGGCCTCCGTAATGTTGCACAAACATTTCAACGTTTTATTGACCAAGTACCAAACGGCCTTCCGTTTGTTTTTGCTCATCTTGACGACATTCTGGTTGCTAGTCACACACTCGCGCGCGCAGGGAGCAGGAAGTCAATCACTCTCCACAAGTCCAGGACAGGTGTAGGAGCCATACTGCGGAGAAAACACGCCCCCGCCGTCCGGACTTTCACCAAGGGTCTCCCACAGACGATAAGTTCCTCTTTTGACTTGCTCCCGTTTTGCACTGTATTTATTTTTATACGTGTGGTATCTCACCATTGTTAACTATTCCAAAAACCTGTATTAGTGCATATACCTTCTGAATTGTATTATGGACATCATCAACTAGGGCACTAACAAGTCCTCTACAGTGACGCTGTCAAGTTATCGTATACACCCCAGGTCATATCATTTTTATATTAGCAGACACTGCTGCTGATCAACTACAAAGTGACTGCTATTTCCTCCTAGAATCACTTATACGAACTGGGAATCGAAAAGATTCAAGACTCATTTCAAAATGTGTGCATGTGATCTACTGTCCTGTCTCGGTTAGAACACCCACACCTGTGTTGTGGAAGTCATCGCGTTTCTTTTAGATTACATGATCCTAAATTGACTACCGGTGATTTTCAGAGTACAACAAAGTAGTATCTAACACGCTGAACGTGGAGCCCAGACATTTCGTCGTCATCCTTTGCTTCGGCCATACCACTAAAATGGTGCATCGAAGCTAAGTTTTGAGAACTGAGCTTGAGGTCGGCTGCACTGCCGAAACATGTTGCTGTCTCTGTGGAAGGAGAGTCACTTGGTATGTGACCAGCTTTTACAAGTTCTAATTGACAAAGTGAACAATGTTTGTTCAGCAGAGTAAATCGAGACAACCAAAAATGGAATAAATTATTCGAAACAGACGGACAAGAATTATCGGTGTCTCTGCATTAATTCATGTGAAGGTATGAATAGTGTGAACCGCCAAAACAAACCGAAAGCCAGACGTTTATCTTTTTGGCAGTAAAAGTCTCTAACGTCCGTCCAGATTTCTCTAGAATTCGGAATGGCTCACCTCTTCCAGATGTTCCTGAAAGTCTTCTGTTTTTCCTCGTAATCTAAACTTATCTAAGTGGAGGTTAAGAAACCTGTTTAGTTCAGCTCTAGGAGTGGCTTTTTGAACGGAAGTTTTATAAGGACTTATTGTCCAAATGCCAGTCCGACTGATAACTCTTTCGTACTGACGATAAAAAAAATGAGAATCTGATCGTCGTTGTCACTATCAGGGTTACTAGTGGGTCAATAAAAGTAATTGCTTTGGGTCAGACGCGCGTGGGAGTTCAGAAGAACCCCCCTTTTGGGAAGAGTTGGGGAATATTTGTGATCGAATAATGTGGCTGTCACATTTGGCAGAATATATGTTCGGTTTATCAAGCGCCCAAAATTTAGACAACCGCCAGTGTATTGACGTGCACACCGTGCACGTGCCTCTTCTCTCAGTGAAATGGATCTCTAAGTCGTGTGCTTTGAGCGGGTGTACAAAAACCACGATGTTCTCAGTTCATTTGAAGTTAACAAGAGTACATCGTTACTAAATTGCGTTCATTTGTGTATCCTATCATGTACCTTGCACTCTATTTTTTGCTCATTAAACTTGACAAGGAAGCTTGTTTGACCAGAATACCTTTTGGTAAGGGATTTAGAATCTCGCATCCCTTTAAAACAGAAATTAGCTAAAAGCATGTGATCTAGGCGTACAGTCAGTCACGCGCTAATTAGGTTTAAATGGAAGGGTCAACTGGATTTCAGCCGAAACGCTTGTCTATGACGTTTTTCACCTGAATGTGTTGCACAAAGGTTACCTCATGTATCATTTGGTATACTATTCAAGAACCGAAGAATGTTGTCTTGACGGAACAACACTAATAAGGTTACTGCGCCTGTCTGATGACTTCCAACAAGGCGCAACCATTCTTGAGGTATCGAAAAGTTTTCAGCTACATTGTTAGTGGTGTTCCTTCAAGTAAACAGCTGATCTAGTTTGTGATGCGTTGGAACATGTCATCGCTACAAACGAATGAAGATCGATACAGTCCAAAGTGAAGCCCTGAAACTCTTGATTGTCGAAAGGAACATGTGGGCTTTATTTTGAACTGGACAAAGAAACAGATTTTTCCTCCTTAGGATTCCGAAAGCGTATTCAAAGTAGGAATTTTTCAGCCTGGTCAACACCACTCCCTCTGGACATCAAAACATATTTCTTACTTTGGGGGGCATCGCACTGTTTCTGAGTGGTCATCAACCTGATGCTTACAAACTGATATCCACCCACTGTACTCATTCGTCGCACCAAATGTGGTTTTATGTACGTTAACTCTCCAGTGGGGACTACCTCAACGGAGGAAGCAGATACTGAATAATGCCTGAATAAGAACACTGTTCTGTAGTATTCTGCAGAATGACCTATTCCGAAAGATACTTAATGGGAACTGAAGGTACTTTGAAGAAGGCAATTGTGGTGGTGAGCTTAAAAGTTGGATAAGTCCTTGTTCATGGATGACATGCCACATTTGAAGTGAAAAGGGGACTTACGTCTGCAGTTCGGTCCATTCAGGTATTGTATGGTGCACTTTACCAATGACCAGCCATCACTTCGGATAAGTTTGAAAAACAGGCAGTAGTTTTCGGGAAATACACTCATTTGCAAATCAATTTGGTTTTCACGAGAGACTCAACTGAATCTCTCGTTTATGATATTCTACAACTGAAAGTGCTGCACACAGGCCGCCTCGTGCTTCAGTTGGCTCGATATTCGAGGTATCTCAGTATATTTTCACAAAGAAAACTACTCACGAGGTTGCTGAAAACCCTTCGACATCCCACGACCGGTTTCGCCATTCTTGAGTCTCATCAGGTAGGCGCAGTCCCCGAGTTTCCGTCAACCTTATGATCTACTTGAACCCAAATTGCACTGTTTTCGAGAAATACACTCATTTGCAAATCAATTTGGTTTTCACGAGAGACTCAATTGAATCGTTTATGACAGGCAGTAGTTTTGTTGTTGGGCAAACAAGACCTCCTAGCCGGCACCTAATGCTGCTTCAGTAGGAAAAGATCTCGATGTCCGATCCTCCTTATTCCTTGAAAATTCACTTCGTTCCCACATTTGACGACATTTTTATATCAAAAGCGAAACTCTGCCTGGCAATTCTTTGCTGAATCATTCTAAAATGATAAATTCTCGATTGGTTTCAGACGCTTTCCAGCTGATTGAACTTCGGGCAACGTACATGCTAAGATAATTCATCGAACCACCATTATTTGTAGAAGAAAAGCTTGATGGTTATGGTTCTCGGAATGTATTCCTTCCATTCTTGTATTTCACCATACCCCAGGGATATACAGACCTCTTCCAGACCTATATTGTCCAGCCTTATAGATGCAGACTTGTCCATCTATATAGGTTTCACTTTCAAATGCTGTGGAACTGTAATTAACCACTGTAATCTGCAAACACCTCATTCAACTAACCGTTGTTTGAGAATCAGCTTGTTTAATTCGCCTTTCAGTCGGCTTTTGAGGCAGCACCCGCCCATTGGGAATCTTTGGGCGTGTCTGCCAACACTGACTGCACGTGACCCGATCGACAAAACAAAGCTGACGGCCAAATCACCTGACCAGCGTTGTCCACAGTTTGGGATAACAGACCCCAATCCCGGACGTCAGGTGGCGTAGCAGTGAGGATCAATCGTTCACCCAACTAAGTTCGACTGTTTACCATAAAACCATATGGGAGATGTCTGGAGTAGCATATCACTGGTGCCGGACACCTACTTCAGTTTAGGTTGCATGGAATTTCTATTTTTTAGTCAAAACATGGTTCACTTATCAACAGACGTCTCGACCAAGAAGAGCGTGTCTTTCAGCCCAGCAGAAATCCGGGACGGCTACCTGTTTGTTTTTCTCCGGTTTTATCCTCACTCGGACCATACGTAGTGTGCAGTACTTTCAAAGTTGGGAAGGCATTCCTAAAACAAAATATCCCTGTGTCGGTCCATAGTCTTCTGACATTTTATTATTGTATTATCTAACTATAAATGTCGTACAAGCTTATACCAATCGCATACCCGGGGTTTAGCAGTAGTTCATCAACATATGTCGGAAGCCGTATGCACAGCACTGTTCCCAGATTCGCTATCGATCCAATTTCTATATAAAAAAACTGAAAATTATGCATCCTTTGGTACCTGTCTTCACTGGGACAGTTGCAATGAACCTCAAGTTCTGATCTGATTCACCCGAGTGGAAAGAAATCCATGTTGTCAAAGCATGTGCATTGTGCCTAGCGCCACCCGTCCTGTTCTACTCCACAAACGTTTAAAAAGTGAACCTTAATATGTGGACGGTAGTGCCGTTATTTGACTTGCGTGTTGCTTTCCAAAACGAACAACTTCAAGCCATACCACTGGAAATGAAACTAAGCCAAGTAGCTCCTCACTGTCCTGCGTATTTCCGCAAGTCTCTGCTGTCGCTGAAGCATGCTATGAGTAAACCGTTGTCTAAAATGAGCAGATTAAAACACCGTATAGCATCTAATACACACTTTTGGCAGACACAGAGGTTAAACTGTTCTCAATTTATCAAGGTCTGAGCGTAAACGGATTTGGGTCCGTGGACTAGCCTAGTGACACATTGAGTGCATGATGTGCCACTAGGCTTGTCGCGGTCAATAGTGACATTTCTTTTGTTTGGTTTGCATCTTGCGGTTGAGAATGGAGACCTTCCTGAGAATTCACCTGTGAGCACTTGGAAACGGTTGACAAAGTTTGTTCGCTAGGAATTCGACGCTTTTGCAATGACGTTTATATTTTTCATATTTTCATGCCTTTCACCCAGCACCTTGTCACCAGATAAAACTTCCTTGCCCGGGTTTTTGTCAGTTTTCATTTGTTGCCGTATCTGTTTGTTTGCATTTTCGTTTTTGCTTGCTTTTCTGCTAGAGACTTTATCCTGCAATTTAAGTTAATCCGTAATGAAAACTCGAGAAGCTGTTTCTTTCCCTCTTTGGAATTACGAATCTCTGTAGAAAATTGACCTCTCGGCTTCCCAGCTGTAAGTTGAAGACCACGCCCTTCGGTTCTGATCAGTTGATTTGCACCTTGTTTTAAAAGCAAGATAATATTGATCACTTGGTCCGACGAAGACTGTATGGGCTGTGGATACCTTGCCACAGAGCACCAATTTCCTCGTGTCTGTCTGAATGAACAAGCCAGAATAGTAGTTTGCTGTACATAGTTGAGTAAGTGTCCATGGAAATGTATAACGCACCAATTTTTCCTTCCACTTTCTGCACTGAGTCCCATGGATGCACCAGCTGACCTATCAACAACTTTAGACAAAACTCAGTGTGTTTGGTAACCTCCCACTGTCAAATTCAAAAGCCAACAAGTTCAATATCCAAACTCCAAGAAAAAAGAAACTCAGGTGTTATCGTGTTGACTAGTTTTAAAGGCCAATTGTCAATCATGGTTTTAGAATTATGACCATTTGAACAGTTTTACATCCGTTTTGCACAGCCAATGGGAGAAAATCAATGCATCGACCAAATGAAAAGCAGTGAGATAAATCCAATAATACCAGAGTTTTACTCTTCTTCTTTCGCATTCAGCCTCTACCTGGCTGTTTTATCAACATCGACCAAAAACTAAAACGAAATCATGGCACGTCCATGGGGCTCTTCATTTTATCCTAAGGCGCATTTTTAAAGTGCTACTGAGGCTTATATTAGTGTTACTGCTGTGCAGTTTTCTTAATTTAACCGTCACGCGACCCAGGAGAGGGTCGATATACCATTCAAAGAAGGCCATGGTGGTACTGCCATCGCTGCCAGCCAACCAATAAAAATGAGTAACTTTTCTTCCACGCATTTCAAAGTGATGGTACCTCCCTGATAGCATTCGAATGCTCCATTACTGTCCAGTGTTGCGGCAGACTTAACCGCCATGGAGTCGAGACTGCGATATCCTGGTGCAAACAATGAACAATAAACTCATTAGTCTGACCACGTTTGGTTCTCATCCATGCTGGTGCAGCCCTTGGGGCACAAATTCCAGTTAATATATATGTGGCGAATTCATACCAGTTTCTTTTTACTCTCGACGTCAAAAATACTGACTATCCAAGAAAATTCTCATTTTCAGGTTCTTCATTTGCGATTATTTTAGCGCCCAATGAGTACGCTAATGATGAGCTGAGCCTTGCGTCCATGAACGGATTTCCCGTAACTTTGATGGTGAGACGGAAAACTGGCCTAAGCAAGACATCTACAGCAAATAATTATTCCATATTGTCGATTGTTTATAGGTTCCACAAACTCTCCGCGCAACTTTCCCCAGCCGGAATTCCCGTATCACCCTTTTATGTAATGTGAACCAATGAAAAGCAGTTTTTTAATTTGAGCCTGAGGTATTCAGAGTATTTGTTGCAGCCTGGGAACACGCGTGGCTACCACGGACATTTGAACGTGTCTTGGCCAAAGCGGATTACTTATGGCAGGCGAGTCTTCGGTATATCGCTTTTTGCGTTATTAACGAAGCACAGAAACTTACCTTCAACTTTGCAGCGCATAACTGAAAGCCCTGGCATCAGGGCTCATTCGTAGATGCTGTTTTGGTTGCAACAATGCCCGAAGTCTTTGGCACTTTTCATGAGTAAAGTGAAACACGACAAATATTGATCATGTTGAGGCTCAAAATGGCATCCAGGCGACAGCATATATCTTGCTACCAGTCGGCACCGAAGACGAAACGGTTGTAATGCGTTCACATCAGTCACCAATCTTCTGTAAACCAACTGCGGAAGTTGGACACATGTGCTTCCAAGCTCTGAAAACTTCAGGGCTCATTTAGATTCAGCAGTGTAAGACAAAGTGAGAAAACAGGATAGAGTATTAGATCCTAAGCGTGCAGAACAAAACACAACGAAGTAAAATTTAGCTGGAGACTGACGAAGATTCACGAAACTGATTTTTGAGAACGCAGTCAGCAAATAATGTACTTGAAACTTAGCCATTTGAATTGAGAGTCCTCGGAGAAAAATTCGTCCTTTGAAGTCTGTTGTTCCGGACAAAAGGGAGCCTCATAGGGCCCTCCAGAGGTCATATCATCTGGAGAGGAAAGTCTCTTAGGTTATTCGTGATCGATCCAGCTAAGATCAGCTGAGAATAGAAACGTGAGAAATCGGCGGAGACTGATCTCCGAATTCTTTATTTGGGGAAGGAAAGATCATGGAATAGGTGGTGGTCAGTTGTTCCGTGCTTCCTGGCGCAGAAACAACGAGTGGACTGCGGCCGAGTGCCGATAAGTTGTCAGAGATTTAACTCTCCTGAAATCGACTGAGGTCTGCCCCATCTTGACTTACCATCAGTTTTGTTAGCCGAGTGACTAACCGAGGTGACTAACTGAGGTGACTATATACTGCAGTCTGACTCAAGTATCTCACTCCTTCCCAGAGCGCACCTTGGACAAATAGTCAGCAAACAACCTGGGCTGATCATCACCCACTGGTATTGATCTCCGTTGTTTCATTTGCTGGTAACAGCAAACACAACTGAGATTTTCTCTCTTGCTGAAAAGTTTCAGCTGATTCCCAACCAAGGTTTTGACAAATCATCTAGTGGACAGACCGATCTGAGCTTGGGACGCAGAAAATGTGAATGGAATAATTCAGCCGCACACTTGCCTAGAAGAAGTTCGGTCATTCTTCTTTTCCAAAATGAATACACCGGTGAAAATTAGTGTCCCGCCTTTCAGGTGACATTCAATTTTCAAGGGCTCTGTATGGATTGACGCGGGGCTTCGCCTCCGCTTGTGAAACAGAGGCGGAACATGTGTACAGACGCTTCCCAAACTAGCAGCTTTGCGTTCACTCACAGTCAAAATAATGGCAGTCACTAAGTCGATAGCAAGGTCAGAAAACAATAGGTGAGGTAAGTCATGTGCGGTCCCAAAGGGTGAACGTGACGACAGACCTCGAAATGGATTCCACCAGAAAACGGGCAACCACGTAAATACATATCGTCGATAGGAAGGATGGAAACCATGCAGTTAAATGACGGTAGCGAAAACAGCGGGCCAGCACAAACAACACAGCTGTTTGCGTCAACCAGTCCGTATGGAGAACATCGCGGTGTCAAGGAGAAACGGAAAACAGACAAGCAAAGAAGTAGGCAGAGATAGCAGTGACAACCACATAAATCAAGGACACTCACTCCAAAAAAACTGTACACTCTAGATCGCTTCAAGGTTAATCTCCCGCTGATTTAGTAGAGATACCGTGTCCGCGTGCTCAACAAGAGGGAGGGGGCGAGTGGACATTTATAGCCAAATGGTTTGTACCGCAGATGGTTCGAAATAGTTAGGTCTACTAATAACATTCCTTTACCGGTTTTAAAGCCTGTAGACATGACGAAGTATTCTCATCGCTCAGCAAACGTCAGTTTGTGACGTCAAAGGCTAATGAACAAGCTAAACAAAGAAATCATTCACAGCATCCCGTTTTCTCGTGACATAGGATATGATCAAGAAACAATACAAATCTACTCGGACTGTTCAAATTTTCATCAAAGTTCAAAAGATCCGCGCCCTTTGGCTTGCGGGCTTCTCTTATACCAGCCTTCCATCTCGCGAGACACATTTTCTAGGGTGGGAGGTCGGTCCGCAAATCAGGCTCTTGGAAGTGTGAAATATATTTACAGAAGCAGCAAACACAGGAATCCAGTATAATGGGTTTTCATGTTTATTTCGCATCCTCTGTGAGTTCTTGGAGTGGAAAATCAAGGGTACCTAGAGGTACACCTGAAAGCAATTTTATGTTACACGCTCTTCTCAGTGTAAGTTTCGGAAGCCCCGGTCCTCCTTTTCAAACCACTTGGCGAGGAAACTTTATGCCAAGCCTCTTGGAGAGAAGAAACTCCTTTACGTTGTCTCCATGGCGCTCTTGGTAAATGACTCTTGCTGAAACCTCCGGGTGTTCAGGTTTCTAGGGCGCATTTTTTTTAAAGTCTACACCTAGTGTGCTCGAACGGACGACGCTTGATTCAGCCCTGTGCCCGAATTCATAATAGTCTCTCAAAGTTCGGTTCACCACTGGCTTCTGCACAGCCCTCGTTTTTCTTCACTGTACACCTAAAATATGACGATCTGGTCAGAAGTATCCAGGATAGAGGGGGCAGCTGAATTTTAAAGATTCCTGGACCCACTTAATGAAAGGTCGTTTAAGGTGAGACTTCGCATTTACTGTGACCAAGGCATCGATCGCTTGGTTGGTGCGTCTGGACCCTCTGTGCCTATCTTACTTAGGGTGTTTGCTTTAAACGCCAGAACGAGTGGACCTGGGAATCATAGTAATTCACGATATCAAAACTTACCCCGACATAAACTATGCTGCTGCTGCCACCTGGATGTTGAGTTTAATCAAGGTTATCTCCACTCGAATAACCTTCGGGGTCTTCAGACTCCCGTTTACCTTCCAAATCTGCCCAAATCCTACTCAAAATATACCGGCAGTACCACCGCAGACGAATTATGGATGCAGCACGCTTAAAATGGTTGTACCCTGTGGCACTAAATCTGCCATGCAACTTCTTTGTGCCTACTATGAACTGCGTCCTCAGTAAATGGGATTGTCCTGTTCTGACTATCAGCGTTGTCGCGAAAACTAGCTCTGCACAAAAGGACTCCCTATGGATGACATCATTATAGACCTTTGTAGCTTCTCCACTTCGTGCCGCCCGTTCAATAAGGTTCCGTAGGCCGCGGGATTCGTGTGTGACCAGAAAAGTCATTATAACTGGGTGTGAGATAAAAGGCTGCAACAGATTTCCGAAAACAGTGGCTACTCCTTGGTTTGACGGGTGCTCCAAGAAGCCAATGGATTCCTACCCTGGCTGTCAGCCACCCTCTTTGTTAGAACCAGTCCTGTTCCGAAGATGATTGACGATGGTTTATAATAAAGTGACATTTTTAGGAGGCGTCGGATCCTCACGGATCACCATGAAGCCGTAGACTTCGAATGGTTTCGCCCCATTATGATTTAACTGGTTGTAGATGCTAAAAGACCGCGCCTAATAAATTACGCACGCATTATGTCTGAATACTTACTTTGTGGTGAATGCTTCCGATAGCCCAGAACCCCCACCTGTGAGGTACGTGCTTGTAGTGTCTGTAATCCGTTGTCA
>NW_008751678.1:405005-410556 GCF_000715545.1 Opisthorchis viverrini
CGCATACATAGGTCCTTGTCCGCTACATGCTCCTGAACGCGTTATGTGACAGGCCAGTAATAGGCAATTCGTGCACGAGACTTTGGTGTCGTCCGCTGCTACGACGAGGATTGGTATTATTTCTGTGCTGGCGAAGAGCACCGATACCATTTTATATCGAAGCACTTTTGAAACAAATTATTAGGGAACAGCCTGACGAAAGACACCTTGTTTCGGGACGACCTAGCGCAGAACTTAGCAGGCATGTGACAACAATGCGTTGTTTTCGCTGATCACTAGCCGCAAGGTGAAATTAAGTCCGATGAAACTATTGTTTGTTCGTTCGGTATTGTGATTAAGCTTAGATGGGTGTACTTTCATGGTCATTGGGCACCTCAAACTGGGAAAATCTTCGTTGAGGTTAGTTAGGTCATCAGATGCCAGCAGAGTTGTGCTCTTCTGACAGGGCGGGGTAATTTGAACCTTGAATTATTTAAAACATACTGAAAGTATGTTATAGAAGAGAATGTTGGTAGCTCAGGTAGCATAGATGATCGTTGGTTTGTTCGATGGGCTGGTCAATTTGGTTGCCAACATCCCATCGCCAATCGAGGTATCATAATCAGTGCGTTGTTGAGGAGCGTGGTGGAACGTAGCGACGGATCGGTTGTTGTGCGTTGAGTGGTGTTGTGTGTTAATTTACACGATGCTAGCCGGGGTTGACGTTCGTTCACGATTGGTCGTTCGGTCGGTCAGTTCCATTGGTTCCCCTGTTATCCTGTGTCCTGAATGATCGATGACCACGGGAACTGTGAGTCTGGTCTCCCCTGCCTTCGTTCTCTGATCGAAGCTGGAGTGACTTATGTTGTTGACCTCTCTGGGTTCCGGCTTGTGACCCCTCCCTATCCGGCTCCAAGAACTTTCTTGTTTCTTGGTTTGTGAATCCGATATTTGGTTCTCCTCGAGTATTCATGCGGAGGAGTTGGTCCGGTGCTCAACTTTGGTCTATTTTAATGCATCGGTTCATGAAATCACCCGAAGAGTACCATGTCTGCAGAAATCTCTTTCTGTGCCTCGTGTTCCCGTATACCAAGACTTTAACGTAATCCGTGTTGAATCTGTGGCCTTCGTGGTCTGCGTATACGGGTATCAAGGATGAGGGGTCATGTCTCCTGACAGCTGAATTATGTTCCTTAATTGGCGTGCACACTTTCCTACCAGTATGTCCAACGTATAATGTGTTGTGGCTTTTGCAGTTGATTTGGTAAACCTCATTGTTCCTCTTGGGTTTGTCTTGGTTGTATTCCGATCTGGAGATCTTTTCCCTAGAGTCGCTTTCGGTTTGTGGGCCACGACGATTCCTTTCTGGACCAACAATCTGGCTGTGATTTCAGATATGTGCTGGATGTAGAACAGAACTACCCGTCTGATCGTTTGTTTGCACCATTACATGCAAAGGACCAACTCCTCCGCAGGAATACTCGTGGAGAACCAAATATCGGATTCACAAACCAAGAAACAAGAAAGTTCTTGGAGCCGGATCAGCAGGGGTCACAAGCCGGAACCCAGAGAGGTCAACAACATAAGTCACTCCAGCTTCGATCAGAGAACGAAGGCAGGGGAGACCAGACTCACAGTTCCCGTGGTCATCGATCATTCAGGACACAGGATAACAGGGGAACCAATGGAACTGACCGACCGAACGACCAATCGTGAACGAACGTCAACCCCGGCTAGCATCGTGTAAATTAACACACAACACCACTCAACGCACAACAACCGATCCGTCGCTACGTTCCACCACGCTCCTCAACAACGCACTGATTATGATACCTCGATTGGCGATGGGATGTTGGCAACCAAATTGACCAGCTCATCGAATAAACCAACGACCATCCTGAAAGTGCCTTCGTTTCACAGTGAGCAGCAGTAACCTGCTCTTTGTTTCGGACTGCTTAGCTATTCCAAAGAAACACTGAAAGATAACTACACCCAGAATTATAAAAAGATTCGGGCGTCTACAGCGCCTGACGGTAAAACGATATCAGAATAACCCTACGGATGGAGCGCATGGTTGTCATATATCACGGGGGTGTAATATAGTATGACCACCGCCAACATCAGAATCAGTGACAAAATCTTGACAGACTTTCTCTTTGGAAAATGTGTGCACACGAAATATGTGGTATTTTCAGAACCAGTGCGCAAACCAGATTCGAAAACGAGAGTCTGGCGATGATCGGCAGTAGATTTCCGCGGCCGGGCAAAGCCTGTAAGGTTCTGTCAGAGTCACCCGAGTATTTTCGGCAACAAACAGAGGACTCCGTGTCAGTGCGGTTACGAATCTCATCGCAACAACGCTAGCTTGCGTGTAAATTGGGGAAAATCGAGGGGACCAACATTGCGTCCAACAGGAAAACATGAAAATGGAGGCATCACTCAGCTACTGCGGCATCGTGCATAATTTCTAATTCATCTATTTGGCATCTGGGGTTCAGTGACGGTTCCCGGGCATTTCCAAATAGATGGAGTCTAACTGAGCAACGAGTTTAATGAGGTATTGTGGGCATTTTGTTGAGTGATCAATAGACATTACTTCACCTCACTGACTTTGGAACCACGGAACTGCAACCTGAGGTCAGTTGTAGCTTGGTGCACCACAAATCTCAGCGGTTTCGCTAGCCGCGTGGCATGATAACAGTAATACTGCTTATCCCAAACCGTTTGGTTACGCACAGTCGAGCGTAACAGCAATACCCCAGTTCGAATAACAACAAAACAAGCACCATTTGCGGGCTCTTAGTGGTCGCTGGCAGTACGGCAGTTACATGAAAGTACGTGGGCCCACGAACGAAATCACGCAAAGATTGGCATGGTCAAACCATTACGGCGTGAACACGGTAGAAATCCAGGCCTTCAAAGATGGTGAAGCACGAGTGATGTGTGGGGTGTTACTCAGGGGATCCTGGACCTTAAGATGGTGGAAGCAGCATTACAGATAAAACGATTAAAGGTCTTGTGCCAAAGCTGGTAAACATTGCGCGGGAAATGGCCTTGAGCAGTTAATAATAATAGTACTAGTAATAGTAATAATAATAATAATAATAATAATAATAATAATAATAATAATAATAATAATAATAATAATAATAATAATAATAATAATAATAATAATAATAATAATAATAATAATAATAATAATAATAATAATAATAATAATAATAATAATAATAATAATAATAATAATAATAATAATAATAATAATAATAATAATAATAATAATAATAATAATAATAATAATAATAATAATAATAATAATAATAATAATAATAATAATAATAATAATAATAATAATAATAATAATAATAATAATAATAATAATAATAATAATAATAATAATAATAATAATAATAATAATAATAATAATAATAATAATAATAATAATAATAATAATAATAATAATAATAATAATAATAATAATAATAATAATAATAATAATAATAATAATAATAATAATAATTTGCTAAAACATAAGGTGATCCGAGCTCCGTATAGGATTTGAAATTGTGCAAGAGGCAAGCCAAAATTGCAGCAGAAGAGCTAGGCTAGCCAAATCTGAGCGAAAGTTCATTGGATAGAGAAGAGCTCATCCCAGAGACGGGGCAGGATGAGAGCTGCTCTAAGTTGTGGCCACAGGCTTGAATGGGCGAGGGGTTGCGGTCGAGATTCTGGAGATAATAATTGCGAGAGTGCGATCTCACTGGTTATTACAGTGCCACGCCATCAACGCAATGACATGCTCCAGTTTATGGCCAGCCCCGTAAAGGTCGTCAAGGGTCGGAGGAGGGATACGCATTTCCATGGCAGCAGGTTCTGGGTGAGACGGAGATTGGCAAGGAGAATCATGCAGATGTAGGCCCACAGATAATTTCCCTTTTGTCGGAGGACAAACCGGCACCAGCCGGTTTGAATGAATAACAGTTCTAGAGTGCGTTTGGGCAATTGCAGTCGAGGGGCGACGAGAAAGAAATAGAACAAAAGCAGTGGCGCGTGGCGGGTGTCAGGAGGCATAAGATAAAACGGCGTTGATAGAAAAAATCTAAAAAGAGGATGACAGCAGGCTAAATAGACCCGAGAAAGGTAAATACGTTTGCTGATTTGGAAACCAAGTACTAGCTGGGCCAGGGTGGGTGCTTAGTTTTAGGAAGGTGAAAACTTTGTAGTCGATGTGGCTAGCGGTGGGCTAGTTGTTGGACTAGTTGAGAATAGACGGTAGTTTTTTGCTCACCAAAGCGCCATGACATCGAGTCCTTGTTGTGCAGAAAGAGGGGTTAATGTAAGCAGTGACAGTGGGCAAGTAAAAAGCGGCAAGCAACAGCTTCTCACATAATTGATAAGAATCGCGGCTTAACTGAGGTCTTCTACATCAACTTAACAGGATAGTAAAATTAAGGATCGCCAGTCCCCGAGTCACTGCTGTGAACCCCAGAAAACGAATGGTGCACGGTGAAAAACCAGCCATTAAGTGCTAGCTGTGAATACTTGTAATCAGGAACTCATAAGTTATTGGCATGTTGCGCATATGATCGCTCTAGATGACAAGAGAGAAGAACATGTGTGCTATGTTTGGATGAGGAAGTGGACTAGGGGTGGTGTGAACCCAGTAAGACGAAAGAGGCAACACCTCCCGCGTCGCCGTTAGCCGCGAGCCCCACAGGTACTCTCAGGTTACCCCATGCATGAATATAATTTCAAATATTCTTTTTTTATCATTTTTTAGAACAAACAAGCGGACACCTGTCGTCCGTTTTTATTGCTTGGTGTTGTGGGACAAGTGATGACCGGAACAAGCGCCGTTAGCCGCCCCACAGGTACTCTCAGGTTACCCCATGCATGAATATAATTTCAAATATTCTTTTTTTATCATTTTTTAGAACAAACAAACAGACACCTGTCGTCCGTTTTTATTGCTTGGTGTTGTGGGACAAGTGATGACCGGAACAAGGCCAATCCAGCTACAGACAAACAGCAACACTGCTCTTTTTTGGTTGTCCTGAATTAAAGGCTAGGCCCAGAACCAACGGCGATGGGCGATACACTCGTGCTACTTGAGGGGTGGCGAGTATACGAACGCACCATGGTGCGACGAAACGGGGCGACCCTCCCTGAAGGGCGTACCCGTCCACCACACCAGATTTTCATTCCTCGTGCATGCTACCAGATCTGCAAGGTGGAAAACCATCCAAGCAGTCATAAGTGCGGTTTGTGCATTAATAAATAACTCCAACTATCGGAGGAGGAGGGCTGGTCCCAAATTGTACGTAGTCCCACTCGTGGCCTACACACTTTGGACCTAATATTCTCCAACGACGGCCATTTAGCTACAGCTACGGTTGGTCCACGCTTCCCAGGAAGTGACCACTGCGTCGTTTCTTGCAACGTAGCCAGCTATCGCCAAACGGCTTCCCTGAGTCCATCCAAGTTTCATCTCCTCTCACCGGATATTTTACAAGCTTTTTCGTCCACGCTGGCTTCCCAGGACTGGGACAACTTCTTCCTGTCGAGAAATACA
>NW_008751678.1:414758-431578 GCF_000715545.1 Opisthorchis viverrini
ACTGGAGGAGTGGCGAGTATACGAACGCACAAAGGTGAAACGTAAAAGGCGACCCTTCCTGTAGGGCGTACCCGTCCACCACGCCAGATTTTCATTCCTCGTGCATGCTACCAGAGCTGCGGGGCGACACGCCACCAAGCAGTAATGATTGCGGGTTGTGCATTGATAAATAACTCCAGCTATCGGATATTTTATCCGGTTGGGGGGGAAGCCAGGCCAGCATAACAGCTCATTCATTTCGAGCAAGCGAACAGTAAACAGCCACTGGAAGAGACGAGTCGTGGAAGCAAATTAAACGTCAACTACCCTTTAGGCCACTGGATTAGAATGGAGATTTTCAGAGCCTGTGTACTATGGCTAAACGAAAATGAAGCATTGGTGTAGGCCAACTTGTTCAGTAGAGGCGCACCAGTGCCATGTATGTGTTTGTGCGAATGAGTGGGCTGTGGGGCCAAACAAGTATTTCATTCATAGCACACCTTCAGATCCACCATTTGATACGCGTGCGCTGCGCGTGTTCATGGGATGCGGAGTGGTTCGGAACAGCTTGGTACTGAGGCTTTAGTTTGGTTGAGGCTAGTTAAATCCAGCCAAAGCAAAGCACCTGATATCAGATAGAGCTGACAGAGTTACTCAGGGGTGGTACCAGGCTTGAAGAACTAGGAACGATTGGGCTGGGCACAAAAGCATAAGACCGGAGGAGGGATATGCAACCAGGTCAGTGGAGACGGGCATGAGAGAGTTAAAGTGGCCGGTTATAGATAAGGTTATAGATAAGGACACTTGGGAGGGTGGTTGTCGCAATTACGGACGGAAGCTAAGGGTTTCAGGCTGGCAAAATTAAGTGCCAGGACCTAATAACAGGACAATCAGGGTGAGTGCACAGATTAGAAGGGCTTGATGTTTGTCCTCAACTGCAGGTCGCAGAATGAGAATGATAAACCAAACTTAAGACGGCCGAAGAAGGGAGACGTGTTGCTACCACGCAATATAGGTTATACTGGGGAACGGTAGGTCCAGTGGTTTTGCCAAGCCTATTGCAAGCCGGCAGAGTTTATAACACAAAACCATTTGATCTATGATAAGAATAAGTAGATTCATAGACTTAAGGGGTCGAAGGTGCGATATTTGGCCTAAGTATGACGGACCAGGACAGTCACCTGGGCGCAGGTGACATGCTTAGGCATGAGCAGTAGATGAATGGTGAAGTACTGGTGAAAGGAAGAAGGGCTTCACTGCGGACTTATTTATTAGGAAATGCCAACTGACCGGTTACAGACCATTGAACGTGGAAGCAAAACTGTAATTTGCATCTTATTTACAAAAACTGGACACCCATCTTCTCCCGAACGCGTCTTCTTGAACTTTCCTGGAGATTCACTGACTCCATTAATTCGTCGGTCAAATCCAAACAAATGTTACAAAGTGGCTCCATTAATCCCTCAACAGATCTCCCCTTTTCAAAAGACGCAAAGCGGAATTCTACGAAGAACATATACTACTCGCGTGCCTCCCATCAGCAGTGTCACCGTTACACTGGTAGGCCATCAGAATGAGCACGGCAGATGTCATCACTGTCACCTCATACTTCCGTCCGCTGACACTCCTGCGCATGTTTCGGAGGGACCTAACCAATGTTGGACATTAACGTTCGTGGTCCCATTTGGGGCATTTCCTCAAAAAAAGCAGCGTTTGCTGTTTTTCCGAGACAACGAAACGGTTATGGCTACACTTGGGACCGGAAAAATGGGAGTTTGTAAAGGAGGTCACAAGAAATCGCCAGACTTGGTAGAGAAGCAGTGGCTTAATAACATGCAATGGATGAGTAAGTTGGAAAAAAATCAAGCCACCGGCCATTGGTCATTGCGAAGAGTAACATAGAGTGTGGGGAAATGCTCTTACACGCTGCGAAAAGGCAGGTGCGCGGCTAATTCTGGAAGCTGGCTGAGTCAAGGCCTGTCAGGGGTTCTAGGTATACGAGGGAAAGAAATCTCAGAAGTCCAAGAAAATATTGTATTTCTGGATGATCAGTTGAAGTTGACGCGGTGCAGTCGCACCGTAGGGAAGACAGTGAAGGTTTTCGAGAACAAAATGCGTTCAAGTCTTGCATCACGTGTTTTGTCTCCACTGAATTGGTTGTATTTCCTTCGTTCGACCTGGAGCTTTTGTACCCAACCAAATTATTCCTAAGTCTCCAAGCCTGGCCCCATCCCTGAATAACTCTGTTAGCTCTATTTAATGTCATGTGCTTTCCTTTGACCGTATTTAATCAACATCAGCCAAACCGAAGCCTTAGTACTCCGCTGTTCTAAACAATTCTGCATCCCATGAACACGCGCAGCGCACGCGTATCAAATGGTGGATCTGAAGGTGTGCTATGAATGAAATACTTGTTTGGCCCCACAGCCCACTCATTCGCACAAACACATACATGGCACTGGTGCGCCTCTACTGAACAAGTTGGCCTACACCAATGCTTCATTTTCGTTTAGCCATAGTACACAGGCTCTGAAAATCTCCATTCTAATCCAGTGGCCTAAAGGGTAGTTGACGTTTAATTTGCTTCCACGACTCGTCTCTTCCAGTGGCTGTTTACTGTTCGCTTGCTCGAAATGAATGAGCTGTTATGCTGGCCTGGCTTCCCCCCCAACCGGATAAAATATCCGATAGCTGGAGTTATTTATCAATGCACAACCCGCAATCATTACTGCTTGGTGGCGTGTCGCCCCGCAGCTCTGGTAGCATGCACGAGGAATGAAAATCTGGCGTGGTGGACGGGTACGCCCTACAGGAAGGGTCGCCTTTTACGTTTCACCTTTGTGCGTTCGTATACTCGCCACTCCTCCAGTAGCACGGGTGTATCGCCCATTGCCGTTGGTTCTGGGCGTGACCTTTAATTCAGGAAAAACAAAAGGAGAGCACTGTTGTTGTTCGTTAATAGCTGGATTGGACTTGTTCCAGCTGTCACTTGTCTCGCAACACCAAGAAATACAGCTGTCTTCGTTTGTTTTATTATATTTATAAACATGTAATAGCCTGTAGGTACTGTGTGAGACTGACGACTAACTTTGGCGTGCATGGAGTTGCCACCTTCGTCTTAGTTTGTTCACACCAACGCAAGTCCACTTCATCGTCCAGCACATGTGTCCTTCCCTCTTGCCACCTGGAGCCATCGTATGCACAAAACGCAAATAACTTATTATTTTCTGATTACAGGCAGTCACAACCAGGACTTTTTGATTGCTTTTGCTATGCACCATTCGTTTTCTGGGGTTGATAGCAATGACTCGGCGACTGATCCTTAATCTTACTTTCCTGTTAGGTTGACGTGGTAGATCTCAGTTAAGCTGCGGTTCTTATGCATTGTCTGGGAACCTGTTGCCTGACTTGTCTACTGTCACTGCTCACAATAACCTCCTTTTATACAACGGAGATAAGCTAAAAACTACCGCCATTCCAACTAGTCCAACAGCTAGCCTCATTGTTAGCCACCTCGACGACAAATTTCGTACCTTCCCAAAACTTGGCACCGACTCTGGCCCAGCTAGTACTTGGTTTCTAGATCAGCAAACGTACCCATATTTCCTGGGTCCACTTAGCTTGCTGTCATCCCATTTTAGATTTTTTCCATTGACACCGTTATATTTTATGCCTCCTGACACGCGCCACTTGCTACTGCTTTTATTCTCTTTGCCCCTCTTCCCAAGGGTCAACCTTCGACTGCAGCTTCCCAAACGTTCCGTTAACTGTTATTCATTCAAGCTCACTCACACGGCCCTCCAACGAAAGTAAAAGTATTCGCGACCCTTCATCCACCTGACTCTGTCAGTCTCCGTCTCAGCCAGATCTAACTGCCACGGAAATGTGTACACTCACCCCAGTCGCGACATTCTTGACGACCCGTTAAGGGGCTGTCCATAAACCGAAGCATGTCGGTGCAATGATGGCATGACACTGTCATATCGAGTGTGATGGCACTCCGGCAACTATTTTCTTTAGAATCCCGACCGCAACCCCTCGCCTACTCGAGTTTTTAGTTGCAACTACGAGCAAATTTTTCACCTGACCCCAACCGTCTCTGGGACGAGTTCTTTCGAACCCGATGAATCTTCGTTCAAATTTGGACAGCCTGGTTTTCCGCTAAAATTTCGGTTCGCCTCTTCCACAAGTTCAAATCCGTATACGGTGTTCGGTTCGCCCTATGCATTAGCACCATGTCCCCATCCAGCCTATCTCTCGCACCTGACCTCCCTATACCAGTGCAACCAGTGGGTCTGTTTACTTTCAGAGTAAAACACACTTTTGAGACAAAACCTGCCATGTGCTCCTAGTTCGAATTATTCCATCTCCATCTCCACTTTTGTCCGTTGTGACTCCGGCCATTTACCCAACCGCTCAAGATCACTAGTGGCCAGCAATGATTTTCACTTTTAATTCATGTCAGCAGTATATATCCTTGGACAAGTCGGACCACATGTCCACTGTTCCCTACAAATTGGAAAAGAAACCTATTATTATTTCATCGGACATTTCCCACTGTTTATACCACTGTCCACTTTTCGCGCAATCCTCACTACCCAACGGGCACCCCAGCCATGCTTCACTCCGACTGTAAACGTATGATCATTCCAGACGGTATGCCACCCACAAGTTGGGAATGAAAATTATTATTATCACAAACAGTGGCATGTTCGGTGTGAACCTTAGGGCTTGATGGCGGCGGGAAAAACCAAAACAAAGAAGGGCAAAACAAGAGGCATCCTACCTGACACGTGACAATATAAGTGCAAATTGCGGAAAATGAGGAACCACAACAACAAGTCGGATGGGACAGCCGAATTGTCGAAATCTTAGGGTTGTTTTGGACTACGATTCAAAACCACCGCTGAGGGTTCGTGGCCTGGGACTGTCGGGATCATGGCCATGCTCACAAAGGGTGTAACTGGGGTGATGAAGTGGGAGGATTAGCAATGCGGATAAATGGTAGCAGTAATCTCATAATCATGGTGTACGGTGGAACTGCAGAGACTCATTGATGTCACTGTTATAGTGGAATCGGCTGCAACAGTTCCTTGGAAGAGTGAGTTGGTGACAAGTTGGTCGTGACACACGCCGGGACGCAACATGTACTGCAAATTATCGACTTTGTAGAGAACACGAACTACAGGTGCACCGAAAATGATACCTCAGCTTAAAAGTAATGCACATTAGAATGGACATGTCTTGTAGGCGGCTGGGGACATGTGGAGCGCTTGTTCGCATATGCAGCTAATTAAATGATTGGGCGAGATGGTACGTTCCAGAGTTGGGAAGTGGTGTTTGCTGGTGTGCTATCAAACTGGACATAGCACTTCCATGAGTGACTAGACATACTTCGGCTTTTCGACAGCCTTATAACGGATGTCATATTTAAGGTTATTTGGCTGGGATGTGCTATTGTTTAGGCGACGAGATTGTTTGCAGTTTGGCTAAGGAAATTTGCTGGGGTATAATGAAGCCGATGTAAGGTCATGGGCATTACTGTCCGATTGGGAATCTCTGTGGAAGCTGATCACAGGTCAGGTGGAGTGGGTAACAATCAAACTTCCCCATCCAGCCTATCTCTCGCACCTGACCTCCCTATACCAGTGCAACCAGTGGGTCTGTTTACTTTCAGAGTAAAACACACTTTTGAGACAAAACCTGCCATGTGCTCCTAGTTCGAATTATTCCATCTCCATCTCCACTTTTGTCCGTTGTGACTCCGGCCATTTACCCAACCGCTCAAGATCACTAGTGGCCAGCAATGATTTTCACTTTTAATTCATGTCAGCAGTATATATCCTTGGACAAGTCGGACCACATGTCCACTGTTCCCTACAAATTGGAAAAGAAACCTATTATTATTTCATCGGACATTTCCCACTGTTTATACCACTGTCCACTTTTCGCGCAATCCTCACTACCCAACGGGCACCCCAGCCATGCTTCACTCCGACTGTAAACGTATGATCATTCCAGACGGTATGCCACCCACAAGTTGGGAATGAAAATTATTATTATCACAAACAGTGGCATGTTCGGTGTGAACCTTAGGGCTTGATGGCGGCGGGAAAAACCAAAACAAAGAAGGGCAAAACAAGAGGCATCCTACCTGACACGTGACAATATAAGTGCAAATTGCGGAAAATGAGGAACCACAACAACAAGTCGGATGGGACAGCCGAATTGTCGAAATCTTAGGGTTGTTTTGGACTACGATTCAAAACCACCGCTGAGGGTTCGTGGCCTGGGACTGTCGGGCTCATGGCCATGCTCACAAAGGGTGTAACTGGGGTGATGAAGTGGGAGGATTAGCAATGCGGATAAATGGTAGCAGTAATCTCATAATCATGGTGTACGGTGGAACTGCAGAGACTCATTGATGTCACTGTTATAGTGGAATCGGCTGCAACAGTTCCTTGGAAGAGTGAGTTGGTGACAAGTTGGTCGTGACACGCGCCGGGACGCAACATGTACTGCAAATTATCGACTTTGTAGAGAACACGAACTACAGGTGCACCGAAAATGATACCTCAGCTTAAAAGTAATGCACATTAGAATGGACATGTCTTGTAGGCGGCTGGGGACATGTGGAGCGCTTGTTCGCATATGCAGCTAATTAAATGATTGGGCGAGATGGTACGTTCCAGAGTTGGGAAGTGGTGTTTGCTGGTGTGCTATCAAACTGGACATAGCACTTCCATGAGTGACTAGACATACTTCGGCTTTTCGACAGCCTTATAACGGATGTCATATTTAAGGTTATTTGGCTGGGATGTGCTATTGTTTAGTTGGTCGTGACACACGCCGGGACGCAACATGTACTGCAAATTATCGACTTTGTAGAGAACACGAACTACAGGTGCACCGAAAATGATACCTCAGCTTAAAAGTAATGCACATTAGAATGGACATGTCTTGTAGGCGGCTGGGGACATGTGGAGCGCTTGTTCGCATATGCAGCTAATTAAATGATTGGGCGAGATGGTACGTTCCAGAGTTGGGAAGTGGTGTTTGCTGGTGTGCTATCAAACTGGACATAGCACTTCCATGAGTGACTAGACATACTTCGGCTTTTCGACAGCCTTATAACGGATGTCATATTTAAGGTTATTTGGCTGGGATGTGCTATTGTTTAGGCGACGAGATTGTTTGCAGTTTGGCTAAGGAAATTTGCTGGGGTATAATGAAGCCGATGTAAGGTCATGGGCATTACTGTCCGATTGGGAATCTCTGTGGAAGCTGATCACAGGTCAGGTGGAGTGGGTAACAATCAAACTGGTCATCCATGCTAAGTATCACCAAATTTCAAAACTTGGGAAGACGAGGGAATAGGATGAGTTGAGCAGAGCCTGATGAGTTGGAGAATACATCGGGTAGGATAATATGCATTATTAGAGACAAAAGACTTGACGTTTACCAGAATTTGGGCGGCCACAACAATTGACTAAATGAGCCAGGATACCTGTGCATTTTACTTAGTAGACTGGCGGTCAGGTGGTGGTTGTGTTTGCTGGTATATGGTATTTAAGCAAAAGATTTCAAGAGCTAACCTGGATACGCAAGCAGAGAATTTGTGTGGCAAGGGAACCCAAACGTATAGGGGCGGGGGTGAACTTTTGAGATGATTGACTTTTTTATCCGGAATTCAGTACATGCATTTGGCGGTACCATAATCCAGAACATAAAGTGAATGCTACAAAAACGGTCATCCGTTGCTGAAGCACTGCTTGTAGCTTCCAGTATCAAATGGTGTACGGAGTAAAAAGCATTTAAATGCCAGTCTTTTATGCCAGTAGCCGAAGGTTTGGAACCTCTATATAGATATACTTCTCATTGTTTGTGTTTACACCTGGGAGATGTAGGTAGGTACGTGTGTTTTCTTTGGTTGACGAAGTGGACTTTGGTGTGGTGCAGCATCAAATACGACGAGGACATCTACACCTCCGAAAGTTGATGTGTCTTCAGGCTATCCCATCTTTCTTTATTTTGCGAATTGCTTTTCTAATAGACGAAAGGTAAGTTTCCACTGTCTGCAAATTATAGCGTTGCCAGTTAAATTACATAACTGGGACGAGTTCAGCGCAGCAGAAACAAACAGTGCTTTCTTGCGAATATTCCACAGCATCCCAAGTGATGCCAACTATTTAACTAGGTCCAGCCATCATCTAATACTGCAGTAACTCAGCTTTAGGTTTTCCAGGCAAAGCTACCCCGCAAAACTGTGTAATTTACACATAGGTATTTTGCATCTCCTCATGGGCTTCTATTCTCCATGGGTTTTAATTTTCTAATACACCGCTCGGTCCAACAAATCTCGCAAAATTTTTAGAACAATACCACTGACCTTGGAACCAAAAGTTTAGGCTGTTCCGGATAGTGTAGATGGTGCACTTTGTTTTTTCTAGAGTGGCGGCCATTCTAAAATACGTTGAAGGGATCATGTTAGGATCATGCTAGAGCAGCCCTTATTCCAACCTTTATAAGCCCATGACTTCCTTTTTTCTTTAGAGGCGGTTCCCCTTGTAGGCGATGGACGTCTGTCAACACACCAGAAGTGTTAAATGCCTTAGCTCCGAAGAATATACGGCACTGAAATTCTGCGTTGGCTAACAAATCGAGGGTACGCTAATTCAGTCTCAGCAGCTCAGCGATCGAAGTTCTGTTTCAGTGGACCAACCGTTCTGATTTATTTTGTACGTGAGCAGAGTATTCAAGTTATTTCAGCTGCGTTTCTGTTTCGTGAGGGTAGTCTTTATGAAACTCCCTCATGAAAAACGAGTAACTCTGGCATTCCGTGGGGAGACAAAGGGTCAGATACTGCATATAAGAAGTTAGGCTGGATACGTTTCGACCCCAGGACCAGCAGAAGCTATTTTCCATTGATTGCGTCTTCTATCGCCATTAATAGAGATCTTCTGCAGCTGCTAGAATACGGCCCACAAATCGCGTTTTCAAAAGATGATTTAACACCGATTGTGGGTTGTACTATACAGCTCAGAAAAAGAGCTATTCTGCAGGCATCTTTATATCATTCACTTTATATCCATTCAGGTTAACGGCAACTATCGCGTAAATTGCAACTGATTTGCTTAGCCTAGGCATGTTTTATTGGGATGGTTTTTGCCGTTATAAGCAGTGGTGCCCCAAATTTGCATGCTGTTCAGGCGCAAACACGGACTGCATTAAGTTGCAGCAGAGTGCGTAGGCTTTTGTTCGACCAATAATGCCTGTTCCCGTTAAGGATGGACGGTTTACGACAACTCGCGAACGATTTCGTCCACCCCAGAGAGTGACGGTGTTAATTTGGTGTGAGGTATCCTAGTGGGTAAAACCCCTCCCCCGGTTTACGCAACTTTGCGCTTCTTAGGTATCACTTCGCGCTTTGGTATTTTAACGAGCAATGCCACCGAAAAATGTTCTGCCGAATGTGCTCAGACAAATTCGCTTCATTTCATCTCATTTCATCTTCCCAAGCTTCAACCCGTGGTAATACGCGCTATAGACGACCTGTTTGGCCGTCGTCCACTTCACCCGATCCGTGCATTACGAACGAAAGAACCCCCGACCTGAAAAAACAACAAATACCACGCGAGATATTACACTGGTTTTGCTCGCCATGAGAAGTCCCCGGCAAACGCACAACATCCCACTGATTACAGGACTGCGCATCTCAGCCTTACTACCTCAATCACGACGTCCGTCACGGGGCTGTCCAGAAACCAAAGTATCTCAGTGCAGTGACGGTACGGCACTGTGATACACAGTTTGATAACACAACCGCAATTGTTCCATTCCTACTTTGACCGCGCCCTCGCCCACCTGCTTCCTTACCGGCAATCGCAACCAGTCTTCATTTGTCACCGGCCACCACAGGGGGGCGTTCATTGCGATCTGCCGAACCTTCTGTCAGATGTAAAGACCCCGGCGACTTTTATTCGCACTTCTCACCAAGTCAGTCAATTTTCGTACGGTTTGCGTGAACACTGCTCCAGTTGCAACACTAGTGAGTCGTTCATGTTTCACTGCCCACTGTGATTCTGAGTTTCCTACTACCATTTGTCCATGCTTCATATTACCCCACTTCACCATCCCCACTTACGCTTCCCATGGCCGTCCGCCCAACAACCCTAGGCCATGAAGCCCTAATGACGGTTTAAGGCCTTAGTTCAAAGTGGCCGGCCATGTCGTGGCAGTTCTGCTGCCTCTCCAGATCCATTATTTTGGCTCCACACCTCCTGCAGTTTGAAGTGTTTTTGTCACGTTCCAGATAGGAAGCTTTTTGTTATGCCGTCACTCGTGTTGTTTTGGCCCGCCAATTTTAAATTCTAGTCCAGATCTTGTGTCATCCGATACGCTCTCCATAGGAGATAACGAGTCCTTGTAATTTTGGACCCCTATCCGTGCCACATGTTTACTTCGCCGTCCATTTTCCAGGATTTTCCCAAAAATCACGACCTCAATCAGTCATGCTCTTATCCTGACTGTAATACTATGACCATGCATGGCGGCACGCAACCCACTAGTTGGGAATTATTATTGTTATTATTATTATTATTATTATTATTATTATCAGAGGCTAATCAAGTTAGGGGCGTTGCTCGGCACTGCAACGCAGCATGCTGCATTCAAAAAGATCTTAATCGGCCAGATATGGTGATGGTACACGTTTATTGGGATGCAGTAATCCTAATTTGTGCCATGCTTCTGGGCCCGGTGGCCTAAATGGGTAGCTAATACACAACCGGGGGCAGCCAGTATGGTGCGAGAGCCACTTTCTAGAAGATTACACAGCGGACACATCAGTTTAAAAGCCAGGAGAATGCCTTTTAAGGTGTCCGGGCACAACGAATGGCTAATGTCAAGACATGATATGTATACATGCCAGTAAAACCAGCGTATTCTAAAAGGCCAGTACGCATTGCGTAGGTGTTTCATCCCAGCGGCGCGCATTTCTGGAAACCTGGGGAAACCTCGGAGGCATGACCACTGGTCTATAATTTACCATCTGGACACGATCGGGTGATCATTAGTGGGGCTAGTTCGAACTCAGAAAGGGCAGGACCCTGCTTATCCTTCACCCGTGGGACTCAGGTCATCTGGTTTCACGTGTACACCGGTTATTTGGGCACCAGCAACTCGGACGAAACTCAACTCATCGGGTGAAATATACCATTTGATGATCTGTTTAGAGATTTTTTGGTGTGAATAAGCTCAAGAATTGCCATGAAAATTGTGTTTTCTGAGTATAACTATATTTGGAGAGCCAGTCTAACACTTTCACGTGATGTGGATCCAGTGAGTGAAGAATGCGTGTCTTTATATCTTGTTAGGTTATCAACCCTAACTCCCCACATCCGGTTTTAAAACAACCGTCCGGGGCTCATCTATATCACCTACATTGCTGGTGCACCAGCACGTAACGGCTAGTATTCCTGCAGATTTTTCGCTCTCGCTTGCATGTAAGCTGGATATTTTAGTGCAGCAACCTAAGTTTGGAGAATACATGATGAAAGAAATCATTGAAATCTTCGGTAGATCGGAGTAGTTTTGTCTCAATACATATATGTCAGTACGTGTCAATATATGAAGACGCTTTGTAAGATTACCACTACTACAAAATATCCTGTTCATATGAACACAAAATTGGTCTATTGTGTCACCCTTTTCACTTAACACGCATCAGAATAAACCAACACTATCCTGGTTCCACACCGATGCAGGCGTTTAATCGCCTGTTGTCACGTGGAATATGCGACGCTGTTCCGCGATCAGCTGTTGACGGACATCTTACGATATCAGTGAAATTTATGCCACCGAACAATGTGATCGTAAAAGCTCGGACGGCTGGTTTTATGTCAGTAATATTTTGTTTAAAGTGACACTGTATTTGTCGTCTCTATGGACGAAGATGTACATAAAGTCCCCTTGCCAGATAAGAATCTCGGTCCTTGGTCTGTGGTCGTCGAGGATCCTGTACGATCGACAGGACGTGAGGATCATACGAATACACTGTACGGCGCCTTAAACTGTCATATTCCCATCAATTGAGTTTATGGCGTGGTGAAGAGGTCGATTTTTGTTAGCTCCTCAACCACTCGTCTGATGGACTGGGGTAATTTTCTATGCCCCAACGGTGGATGTTAGGGTGAAGTTCCCGGAATCGGGGCTAGCACGTTGGAGCCCGCCCAACCGAAACCACAAGACCGCATCTAGACTCGAGTTCGTCGGCCCTTTGACAAACGGAAAGCACTGAAAGGACCATGATATTAATTTTTCATTGTCAGGTTTACTTAAATAGTAATACTAATAATGTTTACTCCCATCTGGTGGATGGCACACCGTCACGTATGACCATAATGTTACAATCATAATAAAGACATGACTGGCAGGGTTTGCGCGTGCAGGGAATTGCGCGAAAAAGTGACAGTGTCATAAAAAGTGGGCACTTTGCTATTTAGACGCTAGAATCTGATGGTGACGGGCAAAAACAAAACGAGGGAGGGCAAACCAAGAGGCATCGTGCTTGACACATGACAAGAAAACTGCGAATTGCGGAAAATGAGGAAGCACAAAAAGGTTCCGCTGAAGCAGCCACGTTGGCGTCATTCAGCCCGTCGATTTGAACTAAAACTTAAAAGCACCACTGGGGCCTCGTGGCCTTGGACTGTTGGGCTTGTGGCCAGGGTCACAGAAGGCGTAAGTGGGGATGGTGGAATGAAGGGATTAGCAATGCGGATAAATGGTATTAAAAATCTCAGAGTAATGATACTGTTCATTCCCATCTAGTGGGTGGCACATCGTCGGGCGTGATCACAAGATTGCATTCAGAATAAAGCACGATTGGAAGATTGGCGGACAATTGGGATTGTACATTGACACCGACGTAAATCAGGCACAAATTTAAACGCAGAAGCGGACGCCAATCTGGAATAAATACGCCTGAGTTATAGAAAAAGGAAGTGGTTTCCGTAAAAATTCGCCCGCGACAACAAATGGGTGGGTAGTTGACCGTCAGATTGAAGATGGCTCATCATAACCGTCATCTACAGCATGGCCGATAGGGTTTCTCCAAAAAAGAGGCTCCAGGACGATGGTAGCATTTCTGAGTCTGTACAGCTAATATAGTGGAGCAGTTCATATCAATGATTCTGCCAGTGCTAATTGCCAACCTTGGATCGCAACTACTCCGAGGAATTGTGTTCAGCGAGCTAAGCAAGCCAACTTCCCCTTGAGTTCCAACTGTTTAATGACCAAATTATAGATGGAATAGTAGGGTTCGGATGGCGAAGTCAAGGTGAAATTTGGTGGCCCCGACGTGCGAATGACTATTGTGCTGGGCATTTGGGTGATGGTCATACGGCGTGGGATTAGTCGCAGCAAGTAACAAGTGAGGCAAAGAGGATTCTACAGAAATGACGATAAATGAGCAGAGATGGCAGTAATTCCTGGTTTCTACTTATCCGGCTCGATGTATGCGAAGGTTAAGGTGACCAGCTTAATGTCATCATTCGTCAGCCGGCGTGCCAGTAAGGTGCAAGTGCTAATGGATTTCATGATTGCATATAGACGGAGGCGCTACCAAACAGACCACACCTAGATGGGAGAATGACTTTGTTTACAAGCTTGATCATGAGGTTTTGATGATTGGCGTGGGGGTAACAGTGGTCATATCCTTCAGAAAATAAGATGCTATGCTTGATTCACTCCATCACATGGAGAGCAGCTGACGGTTTTCCGGACCTCTACCCATCCAATAACTTGGCAGGATTCTGTATAAAGGTCAACAATTACGGCCTATTTTCTGAGCTTTGCGATCAACTCTGCTATTGCGGTCCTTTTTGCGGTGAACTGCTGCATCAAAATGCCCTCGCAATAATGTGTCTTGAGATAGAACTGATGACGAAAGCTCCAAACGGCTCGCTCCGCCCCGGAGCTGAGTAGATTTCACCAACACATTAAAATAAGAGCGTGAAAGTGATGAGGCCTTCCCTTCGAGCGACTAGCATTCCCGTATTTATCGAAGCAATGATGCTGCATTCCTCTTAGTGAGGACGCTTATGCGTGGCCACATTAGGAAATATACGGTTATGCGTTCTTCCCAGTTTCTTCTGGCCAGCCTGCAGCCAAGTGGGTCAGAATTTAAGGTCACTTATATCGCGTAGAGTGAAATAAAAATCGTTCAGCTGTAGCACCCTATCGGTGCCTAGCTGCTATGCCACTCAAAGGAAGCCCGAGGGCTGGGATTCTGTCAGGTTGTCCAAGCCTAGACGGAGGAAGTCGAGAGGCAGAGGTCGGGTTCGAACCACGGACATTCCGGTCAGTAAATTCGTGCTCTAACCACTTGTTCCATCTCACCCCGGGTAAAGCACCTAAGGAAATCCCCGAAGGATATCAAAAAGTCAGTTTAAAGACTAATGTTCCGCTCCATGTAACCACAATTTATTTGAAAGCCATATTGTGATGGGCATTACCAGTTTTCTGGGCCTCTTCAATTTCGTTGGCTTTCTGTGTCCACCAGGTTTCACGGTAGGCACGCACGTTCACTTTCACTTGACTTTTGGTAATTCGTCGGGTCAGGGTATGATCGTGACCGAGTGAGATATTTCTCGGGGATTTTAGCAATGCAAATGTTCGGTCTGTTATTGTTTGACTGAGCCTGGTGGTGGTAGTGTGCCACAGGCGAAACTTGCAGCACTGTGCAAAGAGGCTATGCCATCCCAGTGTAAATTCCCGTCTGATGGTGAAGTAGTTGGATGCGAATCTTCCAGTTTCTCAATCGCCAGGCGATTTTTCCGCACCTTGTATGGTCCTGGGAATCTAAGGAGAATCAACCACGGACGAGCGCGTGGTCGGAATTTATAAGCGTGTTCCAAAACGATCGGTAGTCAGTTGTCCATCCGAACCATCAGTGACTGATGGCAATGTAGTCGATTTGAGTTGTGGTTGGCACGCCGTTTGAGGGTACCATGTGGCAACCGATTACTGCTATTTCGGAAGTCAGTACCGCATGAAAACAGCTGCAATCAGCTCACAGCCGAAGTATTTGTTCGCCATTGTCCATATGTACCTAGTCCAATCCACATCGACCACCTTATTGAGTCCTAGATGCGCTAAGCCTGTCCACTTGTTCATTCAGATCTCCGGCGACCACAACGATATCTGAGCTTTCAGCCTGCTACATCAGGTTATTCACGGCGTCATAAAATTTACCCTGTCATAGCTCCAGTCGGTTGGGTCCTAAGCAGACACGACAAACAGAGAGCGACATGTTTATGATATTTCTTCGCCGACGGTGCTAGAGGAATTACACACAGGTGACTGTAAACCGGCATCCACTCAGACAGGGATCCTTCCGCCCATTAACTTAGGACAATACCAATCCCTGCACATCCTGCCGTTGCATCCTTTCAATCGTCACAGGTGCGCAGCCGGAAGCGAGTAGATTGTGAGAGGGCGGTCAGTTCAGACGACGCGATCAGCTGTAGCACCCTTTTAGTGCCTAGCTGCCATGCCACCCGAAGGAAGCACGAGGGCTAGGATACTGCCAGGTTGCCCAAGCCTAGACAGGGGAAATTGAGAGGCAGAGGTCGGTTTCGAACCGCGGACCTTCCGGTCAGTAAATCGGCGCTCTAACCACTTGAGCCATCTCGCCTCCTAGTCAGTTCAGACATTGTGCTTGCATCTTGAATTTCTGTTTCTGAGACACAGCACACATCAATGCCAAGCGCGTCTACTGTGAGCATGAGCAGCTTGTTGACCTGCTTGCTTCAGAGTGTGGACAGTGAAGGAAGATAGACAGACTAGGTGTTCAGGCTTGAAGATTGATTTCCGGGTGCTTAAGAATGTCGGCGCCGGATGGCGCGCAGATGTTGCTTGCGAAACCAAAGCAGGACGACCGGAGTTATCTGTCCTAAGTACTGGGCGTGCAAGGATATAGTTACTAGTGTGCTGGAGAGGGGGGGGGGAAGAAAAAGTGCGAAAGAGAAAGAAGAGAGGTGCCAGCAGTAGCCTCTTTTCGCTTATTCTTCCTGCTGTGTCTTGTGAATAAGGTGACCCAGTTGACTGCCACACGTGACGGCCAATGTGGCATGCGTTTATTTGTATATGTGCAATTCATGGTTTTACATGGGCCGGTATTCTGACCGGGCTCTTGCACCTAGACAGGAAAACGATTGAGGTTTCCAACCAAAGCCTTTCGCACAAAAACCTGACTGCAAGGCAGCGGTGCTCGGCTGGAAATGCCGCCTCCCTGGATGGAGACCGCAGGACGAGACAAACCGATGTTTAGTGACGCTGACAGGGATGGCTGTCTCACACAACCAATGGTGGTCTTGCATCAATGTTATGGCCCTCACTCCGTAGCTCTGTTGTTGTGACAAGGGTAGAAGCGCAGGGACAATCAGGGTGAGAATATAAATGACTAAGGGACAAGCAACTAGGCTTTATTCATCCAAAACCTTGACGCTGTGAGCTAAAGCGAGAATATGTGATATCGCAATGAAGGTGAAGTAGAACACTGGACGGTCAACGTTGAACCACCTACGGCCTCGGAGGTTTACATCATCCATCATTGTCAGCTGTAAGAACCGCGTACCAATGAAGGTTAGAACACTGGACGGTCAACGTTGAACCACCTACGGCCTCGGAGGTTTACATCATCCATCATTGTCAGCTGTAAGAACCGACCGCTCGTCGTACACTGGTTGTAGCTGCCGCAGTTTCGTTCACCGATGATTGGGGGGGGGGTAGGTGGCTCCGCATTGCACGCGCGAGCTGGTAAATTGGTGCATAAATCC